>NW_016813165.1:111000-136146 GCF_001698545.2 Rhinopithecus bieti
CCCCCCGCCACACTTTCAACTAAATGAGAAACAACCTGATAAACTCCACAGTTTTGGTTCTTAACTTTTCATTATTATCACCCTAAACTCTATAAATAGTCTCAACCCACTATGCCTAAATCTCTATGTAAACGCCTACCTCCCTGCCTTTGCCAATGTGACATTCTCTGCCAGTTGTCTTCTTTCCAGCCTCTCCTCAATCTCCATTTGTCCTACCTGTCTTTCTTCCAAGTTGACTGAGCATTTTTCAACCACTCTTAAAACTTCTGTCTTACATTAGTGTCATGGTAAAGAATATCGGCTTTGGAATGAGTCTGTGTTTGTATTTCAACTCCGGCATTTATGACCTGTACTACCTATGCTAAATTAATCTCTCTAAACCTCAGGTTCTTCATTTATAAAATATAATGTAACTGCCCATTGGATTCACCTTGCCTGCTGCCTACCCAGAGCCTATTTATCAAGAAGGGAATTGCAATGACGAAAGTAATTCATGCAGAGCAGACTGTGCGGGAAACCAGTTTTATTATTACTCATATCAGTTCCCACAGCATTGGGGGATCAGAGTTTTTAAGGATAAGTTGGCAGGTATGGGCTAAGAAAGTGGAGTGCTGATTGGTCAGTTTGAAGATGAAATCATAGGGGGGGTCGAAGTGAGTTCTTCTTGCTGACTTCTGTTCCTGGGTGGCATCACAGATTTGGTTGAGCCAGATTATTGACCTGGGTGGTGGTGTCTGCTGCGGGAATGCAGGGGCTGCAAAATCTCTCAAGCACTCATCTTAGGTTTTGCAACAGTGTTGTTATTCCTAGAAGCAATTTGGGGAGGTTCAGACTCTTACAGCTAGAGGCTGCACGGCCCCTGAGCCGTAATCTCTAATTTTGTAGCTAACTTGTTAGTCTGACAAAGACAGACTGGTCCTCAGGCAAAAGGGTTTTTTTTTTGTATTTTTGTTTGTTTTTTGGGGGGGAAAGGACTATTAGCAATATTTTGTTTCAGAGTTTAAACTATAAACTAAATTCTTTCCCAAGGCCTACGCCCAGGAATGAACAAAGACAGTTTAGAGGTTAGAAGGAAGATGGGGTTGGTGAAGTCTGATCTCTTCCACTGTTGTAATTTCCTCAGTTATGATTTTTGTAAAGGCAGTTTAAATAATAATAGCACTTGAGTCATAGAAGTCATTGTGTAGATTAAATTTAAAAATGATCATAGGCGTATTAGGGTCTCAACAGGAACTAGACCACACATTCATATTATAATTTGGGAGGGTTTGCAAAGATGAGGGCAGGAGGAGTGAGGGGTACATTGCAAGAGCTGATGGTTAAATTTTCAGAAATTTTTGCAAACAAGTTAAACATTACTAAAAATTAAATTTTTTAAACAGAATTAAATAAGTTATATTTTTAAAAAGTAATATTCAAAACATTTCCTATTTACTATATTACCTTCTATTATATATGTTCTTGGGAGTACTTCTATTATATCTCTATGGTAGGAACATGATATAACAGTATGCTACTGTGCATCTTTTCCCAACTTCACGCTCAATGACATGCCATTGGTACCTTGAAATCAACCAAGGTAGGAGTATTTACACCACAGAAATTGGCAAATTCTACAACTCAGGGCTCCTTCTCCCAATCTTGCCCCCAGTCTGCAAGGAGACCCAGTTATTAGGTTGGTGCAAAAGTAATTGAGGTTTTGCCATTGAAAGTAATGACAAAGTAATATTAAGTAATATTAAAACATTTACCAGCAGGAGCAAGTTTAGGAAAACCACAGGGATCTTGCAGTATCCCATGGCTATTAGCACCTCCGGGTCCAAAAAGATAAGAGGGAGCAGTTATCAGAATCTGGAAGAAAAAGGTTATGAAGAAAAATCACTTAGACAGGCACCGTAACCTCTTGGGTAAAGAAACATCACTAACCAGAAGTGACCCTGGAAAAAAGAGAACCATGGGAGTAAATCTGACTTCACTCTCCTCTCTGCTTCTAGGACTTCACTTTCCCATCTCCTTCCAAGTTCAAACCAAACAGATGTTAGAGGACAGAGAAGCCCATACAGGTCAGTTTCTGGAGCAGAGAGAAGAGTGAGAAGGGTTAGAGAGTAGGGCTTGAGGGACAGATGGAAGATATCTAGACTAACAAAATAGTGTTGTATCTGGCACATAGTAGGAGCTCATTAATATTTTCTATTATGGTTAGTTCAATAAAAATTTATTAAATATGCCGAATATCTTTCTCTCAAGAAGTCCACAGTCCAGTGTAGAGATGTATAAATAAATAAATTCCACATCAGTGTACAAAGTACTATTATTAACAAAGAAAGATATGTCTGTCTTTCCCATTAGATGACAAATACCTATAAAGTAGAAACTATAAAAATATCAATTAGTATCTGCCTGTCAAATGAATGTATTTTTATTTTCCCTCAGTGCCCAGCACTGTTTCTTACAGAACCTTTAAAGACTTGCCTTTACGCTTCATTAAGTTGGAGCAGAGCAGCCTTTAGTGCATGGTAATTTTTCCCTACTACCATGGCAAAAACCTTCATAGTACTTTGCTCAGTGTCCCATGAATTAGGGTATTTTTCACTCAGACTCACGAGAAATGAAACTATTTCAAGCTCTGAGTGATCGCCAAGGATTTTTCCCTCTGTTCTTTCAGTAGTTCTTACCATGACCTCACTTAGTTTTATTAGTTCTTTTTTTTTTTTTTTTTTTTTTTTGAGACGGAGTCTTGCTCTGTCACCCAGGCTGGAGTGCTGTGGCCGGATCTCAGCTCACTGCAAGCTCCGCCTCCCGGGTTCACGCCATTCTCCTGTCTCAGCCTCCCGGGTAGCTGGGACTACAGGCGCCGCCACGTCGCCCGGCTAGTTTTTTGTAGTTTTTAGTAGAGACGGGGTTTCACCATGTTAGCCAGGATGGTCTCGATCTCCTGACCTCGTGATCCGCCCGTCTCGGCCTCCCAAAGTGCTGGGATTACAGGCTTGAGCCACCGCGCCCGGCCTATTATGTGCTGATCAGTATTCAGCTAAAGACTCAAGGGGGAAATCCTCTGTAGCTCTCTGGACAGGTCTGTCCTCTAGCTTTCTTGTGACCTTCCAACTAACCACTTTGGCTTCCCTGGATTTCCCAACTCCATCTGCTCAAAGTCTTCTGGTTCTGGCTTGGTTCTTCCTCCCTGCATTCTGCTTGGAAACTCTCCAGTCTGGGGCAATCACAAGGCTCATGTTATTTGTTTCCTCTTTCTCAGAGGAATCACTGTTGTATGTTTTCTGAGAAAACCATGTTTATTATATTTTATCAAGTCCCTACTACCTCTCTATTCCTGTAAAACGACCTTTACTGTTTATCTGCTTTCAGTCTTAACCAAATGCTGATTCTTTCAGCCTTAACCAAATGACAATGTCTCTAATTTCACACGGATCAAGGAACCCTCATGAATGGGATTAGTGGCCTTAGAAGAGGGGCCCCAGAATGATCCCTTGACCCTTCTGCCATCTGACAACCATCCACAAGGAAATAGGTTCTCACCAGAAACCAAAACAGCCGACACCTTGATCTTGAACTATCTACCTCTAGAATTTTGAGAAATAAGTTTCCGCTGTCTACAAGCTATCCAGTCTATTCTATTCTATTGTAGCAGCCCCCAGTAGACTGAGGTCTATTTGGTTCCTAGAGAGGGCTTGCTTTCTGGCTTGTAGACAACCATCCTCTTGTGCTCACAAGAACCAGCAACTGGGCATTCAACATAAAATGCCTCCAATGCTAGGTTATGAGTGCCCTGGCCATGTAAAACTCACCTTTTCCTCTAGCCCTCCCTGTGTACTGAGCCTGACCAGAAACACAGCTGCATTAGTGAAAGAAGGAAAGAAAGGAAGGAGAAGCAGCTCCTCTTCTATGACTTCTGAGCTGAAGTTAGGATATTAAAAAATGTTAAATTAGATGAGATTTTACAGCTTTGAAATAGAATGGGCAGGGCTTTTTAAACCAGGCAGCAACAAGGAGAACTTTGGGACATATTTAAACATGAGTTGTTGAAAAAAAATAAGTTATTCTTTACGTGTCAGGAGTCCAGCTTATTTAATAACCTGGCTACACGTGTGCCTCTCCTTATGAAGGATTGCTGAGATCTGTGGTAGAGTATGGTAATGGGAGCAGAATCTTTAGAATCAGACCAAACTGTGTATTCTGCCCAAGCCAGCACTTGATAGATGGGTGGCATGAAAAAATACTGCATTGTTTTCTTATCTATATAATGGGAATAATAATCATCTCTACTCTACTTAATATGGTTATCGTAAGAGTAAAATTTAATAAGATATGAAAGCCGGCATTTAAACTGTACTATCTAAAACTCGTAAGATTTATACTGATATTCAGGGTAACATTATTATACTAATGAAAATGGGAAACAACCAGAATTGTTTGAAAATAGAAGCATGAGTAACCATATTGTAGCATATCTTACAACTGAACGTTCATTTCTGTACACACCACATACACACACACACACCTTTTCTCTTCTGAATGCCCATTATGGTATGTATGCATTTGTCCCTTGACACCATTAATGAGTAGGATCCCCAGACAATAGAGAGTCATTCCATTCCCAGAGAGAGGAGACTTGCTGAATAAAATCAAAACATAGTTGCATTAGAGGCCTTTAAGACAACTCAACTTACTACTGTTGTCTAAAAATGAAATATGTCATGAATCATGGAGACTTGCAAATGCCCCCAAATTCTAATTTTATACCATTTCTCTTCTAGAAATCATCAAACCATATACCGTGCTGGCACTGAAAACATCTGTCTTTGATGTTTCACTTGGCCTGTTTTTAGTGTTTCTAAGAAGCAATCTGTCGGGTCAGTTCAGAGGGGTATAAATTCATTTTCTCATGACATAACCAGAAGCACTTTCTGCACCGTCAGTCAACACATCCCATTTCCCTGTCACCATCTGTTGCATTGCCTAGCCCAGACTGCTTTCATACCACAACCCTGTCAGCATTGGGCATACTCATCAGAGCTATAAATACAGATTCTGATTGTTACTGTTTGGGGAAGAAGTCTGCTCATGATAAGAAAGCCATGAAAGTGAGGTCATGGATCAAGCCATTATGAAGTCAGGGGTCTTATCTCCTAGCACTTTAGTAGCCAGCAAACACATCTGTTTCTGTAATCCAGCTAGTGGAGGATTAAGCCGTAAGTGTTGGAGACCCTACCCTAACAACGTTATCTTTCTCCCAGAGCCTGATACCTTTAAAGTAGCCAATCCCAAACCTCACCTGCTTTTGGACTCTACTCATTGCCTGACTGGTACTGGACTTCCCAGCCCCTCTTTATTTGCTAGTGTGACATTTGTAAAATTTAATGGTTCACTTCTAGGAAAATGTGAAGAAACACTGCCCATGCTGCTCAAAGTGATGTGAAAAATAACTCAAGTCTCTTACTTGCATGTAATTTTTTTAAATCCCCCTTTATTCTCTCCTATCCACTGCCTTCCCCTCTTATAGCTGGTCCCTTTTATTTCCTTTAACACTTCCCCCCAGTTCTTCTGGGCCGCCTCAGCACACACCTCTTGGAATTCTGTTCCCTCTCCCCTGCCTTCCATGTTATTCATAAGAAAGGCTGGAAACTGGTATGGCAAGTAGACCTCTGCTCCAGGGCAGGGAAGATGATAAGTTGGGGGCTTTCCCACTTTAATCGATGCAGCTCATCCCACCAGCACCACAGAGTGATCAGAGCTCTGCTCCAGTGTAGCCAACAGGTAATGGCAGCAGCCATTTTGAAGAGCAGTCCCTAGTTCAGGAGGAACTATCAAACGAGAATGTTAATTAATGTTCTCCTTGGAGTTGCTGGTTGAGAGCTATGGTCTTAGGTTGCCCATAAGGAGAGACTCCATCTCCCCATCCTTCTCTGGCTGTGATCCAGGAGGGCAGACAAAGGGTTGTGGGAGGAATGGGAGGCAGCAGAGGCTGATGTCAGGCCAGGACTTACCAGCAAAGCCTTGCAGAATGGCTCTTTCAGTGCTAACTTACTTTTAGCAGATTGTGTCCATTGTGTTAAACCTAACAAATCTCTTTTGTTTTTTCTGTTTCCCATCTAAAGACAAAGAAGTTTTAATGTTATTTCTGAAAACCGTGAAGTAGTAGGACGAACACATCTAGTCAAAGATGAGACAGCATTTTTTTTTTTTTTTTTTTTTTTGAAGCGGAGTCTTGCTCTGTCGGCCAGGCTGGAGTGCAGTGGTGGTGCGATCTCGGCTCCCTGCAACCTCTGCCTGCCGGGTTCAAGTAGCCCTCCAAATGGCTGAGACAAAATTGCCTACGCAGCCATTTACAATGGTGTCTTTGAAGAATATTGAATGCCGTGAGGGAAATGCTCACAAAAAATAAACAGGATACAAATTGCATGAAGTATTACAGCATAATTCTGCTTGCTTAACGAGAAAAGACATGCACCTGGAAAAAGATGTTAGCCATTGTTTATCTCTAGCACTGTATGATTTTTTTTTTTACTTTTATTTATTCCTTTATATATTTCCAAGGGTTTTATTGTTTTAAGCAAAAGTTTAAAAAATAAAACATACCCCCGAGAATGAGCAGCTCTCCAGTGGCCCACAGGTGCTCAAGGATATGTCCATTGAAGCTCCCTTGTGCCCTGCACTTCTCCCAGGCATCCCAGCTCACCATCATGCCCACCCTCATCTCTGACCAGCACCTATTCCCAAGGACCTAACTTGGCCTACACCCTGAACTTCCGGGGAGACATAGATAAGGATGGTTGAGCAGCAGCTACACAGAGAGCAAGGAAAAGGGAAAGGAGAAAAGGGGGCTGCTGCACTCGTTTAGGTAGAAACTGACAGCAAGATGTTCTGGGTCACATCAGCTTCTGTAGGAGGTAGAATAAAGCATCTGGAGAAACCTCTTAAGACATAAACTCAAGGGCATCACTGCATAAAGCTAAATTTGGCTGCTTCATTTCCATGGGAACAAATATCGTTCTAATCTTAATGCCTTTTTTTTTTTAATTAAGGGCAATTTGTGGGCGATATGATCATCTTCAATAAGCCTGTAAACGTTTGCAAAAATCAAGGCTGGTAGCCAAGAGACCTTTTTGAATGCACCCCAAAGTGGAGTCTGAGTCTTTAGTCTTGCAAGTCTGGAGCCCAATTTTGTCAGCTTACCAAATAGCTCCATCTCTCAGGTATGCACTCTTCCAAATAAGCTCATAAGAAACTGATAACATAAATGCAAATTCATTCGTTGAAAATCAAAATTATGTTAAATATAGAAGTACCATATAATCCAGCAATTCCACTCTTAGCCTATGTCACTCAGTAGCCTATTTTCTGTATTGGACAATAAAAAGAATGATACATTGTTCAACATAAATGAAACTTGAAAATTTTAGGCTAAGTAAAAGAAGCCAGACACATAAAGCGATACATTGTATGATTCCATTTATGTGAAATGTTCAGAATAGGCAAATTCTTAGAGACAGAAAGTAGATCAGTGGTTGTTAGAAGTTTTGGGGGAGAAGGAGTTGGGAGAAACTAACCATTACAGGGTTTCTTTTCGGCACAATAGAAATTTTCTGGTATTAGATAATGGTGGTGGTTGCATAAACTTGTCAATAAGTTAATGAATTGTATACTTTATAAAGGGAAATTTTATGTTATGTAAAATTTTATATACATTTCATCTCAATTTTTTAAAAAATTTAAAAGAATGGCTGCTTAGAAAGCAAACCCATCTGATCAGCTCATCCCCTAGAAATAAATCATAACCAGAATATTTGAAAAGCATGGATTGTGAGCAAGGGGGGATTTGTATGATTTTAGTGCATCGTAGTAATGATCTGTCCCTTGGTGTGGTCCTGCACACCACACAAGCAGAACCATCCATCTCTTGCTTCCTCTCTTGCCATGGGACATGCTGGCTCCCCTTTGTCTTCCACCATGATTGTAAGCTTCCTGAGGCCTCACAGGAAGCAGATGCTGGCACCATGCTTCCTGTATAGTCTGCAGAACCATGAGCCAAAATAAACCTCTTTTCTTTATAAGTTACTCACACTCAGGTATTCCTTTATAGTAATGCAAACAGACTAACACAGATACAGAATGCTCTAGTGATGTGGTTGCAAAGGCAGTTTTCTTTCCGTAGTAGTGGATCTGTCTTTCCAATATAGTTGTGCTTCCAAACACAGGTCAGAGACCCAAGTAGAGGCATCAGCAGCCTCTAAGAGGCTAAGTCAAGGCCAGATGGATGTGACATTCCCCATTAGATGTTATTTCCCATTTTGTAAAAGCCATCTTAATTTTTTTTCCTCTTTTAAAAACTTTAATACTTACAGAAATCATATCTGTCAATTTAGATGGCTGTCTTACACAGAACTTTCATATGAAGTTGGTTTGTATCATCTCTGCTTAATTCATCATTCTCACACTTTCTCTGCACTCCCACCTTGCCACATCTTTCTATCTTCTCGAACTCATCTGTGCCTCTCTCAGCAAAGGATGTTTGCAGAATTAACTGCAAACATTATATAGCATTTCAAGGCCCTTAATAGTTTCACTTCTTTTCTTACCAATTAAGGAAATAAATTTATTAAGCTATAAGAAAAAAATAGTTTAAAAAAAATCCTTCCCTTTTAAATAATAATGAAAACTTCTCAAGAGTCTTACTTAACATTGCCACCAGAGCCAATTGCAAGTAGAGCTGAAAAAATGTTCAGCTGTGTCATTTTTCCCTCACCCACTTCTATGCCTTCATTTCCATCTTTTTTAGTTGTTGGTAAGTTAGAAAATTTTAGGTTGCCCTAAAGATTCTCACAGCCATTTTGAAGTAGTCAGGGTGCCATTTTAGGCTAGTTACGGAAAATGAAAACATCATATAGATCTTATAGTTTAATCCTTGCCTGTGTTAAAGTATTTTCTACAATCTTCTCAATTCAGAACCAACTTGTATCACTATAACAACTTATATCCTATAATAAGCAGAATCATTAGAGGAATGACAGAAGGAGAGGCTAGGTTGCTATTTGTCTTTGGGGGAGGAAAGGAATACCAGTAAAATATGTATCTCATTTCCTAATCTATGTCCCACTAAGTTAGGTTCAGAAATTTTAGAACCATCTCTCCAATTCAACTCCCAGTTACTACCATGACACTTTATTATCAAATGTTCCTCTTTCAATCACCCAGCATCTCTGTGGCAAAGATCATACAAGTGATGAGGGTTTCTGGTTTTAATCAACACAGCCTTCCCTGCTACTCTTTACACACACTCTCATGACACCCCGAACATTTCGTATGTTCTACTTCCTTGTATCCTAACATTCATTTGTTTTACTAAATTACCTCTCCTCCTAGACTGCAATATTCATGAGGGATGGAACCATGTCTTATTTATTGTTTTAGTTCTTTATTCCTAGAACAGAGGAGGAGTTCAGTAAATAACTATGACATGGAACAAAAGAATTACTGGATTTAGAAAGTGTAGATTCCAAGAACGTCAGAGGCAACTCAAGTTTAAAAATACTTGTGAACTGGCCACATCATTTGTAGAACATAGGCACAGAGTACCCGTGCAGTAACTGTATAACTGGCCCAAGCAATTCAAGGCCGTAATGCAGCAACTCCAGTCATTTTCTTCTAAACTTTCTTATTATTTAAAAAAAAAAAAAATCATAACTAAAGAAATTACCCAAAAAGTAGTATAATGAACATTGGTATACTAACCAGATAAGTAACAAAATGTTGACAGTTGTTAATATTTAGCCACATTTGCTTTATCTCTATAAAGATATGTAGGTGTTTTAAAATAACTGTCATGCTTAATTAAAAAGACAGTCTGCATAGAAAGAACATCTATTAAAGTGTTGTTCCATTGCTCACGAGATGAAGATCCCTCACGGAGGCTTTCAAGGCCTTTATGATCTGAATTGTATTAGCTCCTCATGTATCTGTTGCTGCTCCTCCACTTCATACACTTCTCCGGTAAGGCTGGACTGCTTTAAATTCTAGGATCAGCAACCAGTTTTCTCTCTCCTCCCTTTGGATCTTTGTGCATGCTATTCCATTTGCTTTGTATACTCTAATTCCATCTCTCTTTATCTGGCTAGTTCCGTCTTTGGTTCTTAACTTAAATATCTTCTCCCTCCTCCAGGAAGTATTCCTGACACCCTCAGGCTGTTTAGGAGCACCCACAAGCTGCTTCCACTGTACCCTTATCAGAGCTTTTAAAACATGACACAATCCCCTCTCCCCCTACCTGACCTAGATGATAAGGACCATATGCCTTTATCTCTGCATCCTTCATACCATGCCAGGGCTTTCCACATAGTAAGTGTTCAATGAATATTTGTTGAAATGATAAATTCACGAAGAGGTCCTAGACTAGGTTGGCATTATAGGATCTGAGAAACTGGACGCCCTTGGCAAATTCCTTTTTTGGCCTTAGTTTTCTCATTTGTACTTGATGAACTTTATGGTTCTTTCTAGCCCTCAAACTGCATTATTCTATAGTGTAGAAGGAATAGCTTCTAGAGCCATGAAATACCAAGCAGTTTCTATGGCAACCCCAAAGTTCTATTGGCTCAGACTTGCAGAATGTCAGCCTGAATGCATCGGACACTAGGAGATCCAAGAGGCCACCCAGAGGCACATTATATGACTGATCCTCTCCTCCTCTTAGCTGGCTCCTCTATCCCAGGCCTATTCCTGAGACTCCCAAAGATTTAACAAGTAGTTGCTATAGAAACAGCATTCCTCCTAGACATTTTTATCTCTGTGTGCCAACTACTCCTGAATATGCAGGTTAACACCTGGTGAATCCAGGACAGGGTTCTAATAAAAGCTGACTTAATGTGTGGGGAGCCAGGAAATAACAGTAAGTATAACATATGGCATTTGTAGTGGGTTTCACTTAATACACACTCATCTGATTCTCATGTCAACGGAGGGAAGTGATTACTAGTATCCCTATTTCATAAATGAGAAACTGCAACTCAGCTCAGAGAATTTAAGAGGCTTTCCTTTAGTTACAAAGTTAGAGTGTGATTGTTACAGAGGCAGTGATTCAAAGCCAAGTCTGATTTTAAAACCTGTGTTCTTAACCACTAGGAGTTACTGCCTCATAATTCAAGCAGATATCAGTAAGACCCTAGTGCTATAAGCTTGGAGAAAATGAGATTCCAGGAACTAATCAGGTATCAGGGCCTCACCATCATTCCAACTTCCCAAATCTGAAAGATACGTTATGACTGACAGGAGCTGGTGCTAATGCCCTATTGGATAGGTAAGGCAGAACTGCCGGATGCACCAGGCACTAGCAGAATTCAAGGTCATAGTGTTCTTTTGTGGACAGCTGCACCCTCCCAAAGTCCTACCCTCTCATCTGTAGTTCATTTAATTGTCACAAAAGACCCATGAGAGGCAGGGCAAGGGTTATACCCATTTTTATAGATAACATTGGGGCTCAAAAAGGTGACTTGCCTAAAGCTAAGTAGCAGTAAGTGGCTAAAGAGTTTATTCTAGATATTCTGACTGTAATTCAATGCCCCAAGCACTAAAATTTTAACCATCTCTAGTCACAGAAGGCATGGCTAGCATAGATGTTACATTAATAACGTCTACCCATTTATTGAGACCTAGGTGTCCAAGAGGCTGGAAAGTTAAGGGACTCTCCTAAGATTAAATGTTCTCTCCCATCCTCACAACAGCCCTGCGGAGTAGATATTACTGTTCCCATTTTGCAACAGTGCCTCATGCCTGTAACCCCAGCACTTTGGGAAGCCAAGGCGGGTGGATCACGAGGTCAGGAGTTCAAGACCAGCCTGGCCAACATGGTGAAACCCCATCTCTACTAAAAAATACACAAATTAGCCAGGTATGGTGGCAAACGCCTGTAATCCCAGCTACTCAGGAGGCTGAGGCAGGAGAATCAATTGAACCCTGGAAGTGGAGGTTGCAGTGAGCCGAGATCATGCCATGGCACTCCAGCCTGGGTGACAGAGCAAGACTCAGTCTTGGAAAAAAAAAAAAAGAAACTGAGTTCAGACAAGTTAAGGGACTTACCCAAAATGATATAGTAAGTAACTGACAGAAGCTGAATTTCAACTCAGACATGTCTGATTCTAAAGCCCAAGTGTTATTTTAGTTAATGTTTATAATATCCTCTACAAGAAACCTAGACCTGGAAAGAATAGCAACAATTTAGTTTCTCTTTACCTTGCTCACACCCTGATAGATTCCTCAGCTTAGTATGCTCTCACTTATCAAATCCAAACCCTCCCATCTGCATCAGCCTACTGGCTGCGTGTGATGCAAAATAACAACAGCTTAGAGATTGGACATTGTTTTTCTTTGACCTAAGAAACTCCCAGTGGTAGGTAGCCCAGGGCTGGCATGGAAATTTCAGAATAATCAGAATCCCAGGCCCCAACTAGCTGTCTTCTCTGTCATCCTTATGGTGTGGACTTCATCAATTGAGATATCATCAATCCCATAGGATCATTGTAAGAAATGAAGGAGAAATAGAGTGACTAACATTTAATGAACACTTATTGTGCAAACGCAGTCACACCTAGCTGCCTCACCTAGCTGCAAGAGAGGCTGGCAAACACATTCAACAGGACCTTCTCTTACTGAGGAGGAAGGGAAGAATGGCTGACAGAGCAAGCAAATAACAGTGCTAATCACACCATTCTTCAAGGCCTAGCATTAGTTCCATCTCTCCCTTGAAGCCCTCCTGACAACCAAAGCTCAACGTGTGCTTGCTCTTCTCTGAACTCATATCACATTTATCAATATGGCTTTGAGCATGTACTGTGTATTAGCTTCTGAATTATTTGTATATCAGATATTATGCCAGGCATGATAATAGGGAGCCAGATAGATATATCTGGATATGGATACATAGACATGAACATAAATAGATCTAGATGTAGGGGCAAATAAAGATAAAAACAAGCTTTCAGATCAGTAGCACAGTGATTCTGAAGAAGTACAGACTCTGGAGTCAAAGAGATCCAAGTTCAAATCCTATCTTTACCCTTAAAGTCTGTGCAAACTTGTGGATCAATTAACCTAAGCCTCCATTTCCTAATCTGTGAAGTGAAAGATCACAACTTTACCTCCCTGATAAGGCTCTTGTGATGGCTAAATAAGACAATACGTGTGAAGAACAGAACACTATTCCAGGAATATAGTAAGTGTTCATTAAATATTAGCCACTCTATTTCTCCTGCATTTCTTACAATAATCTTATGAGATAGATGATATTATCCCTACTTTAAAAACAAGAGAGTGAGGCTCAGGAAAGTTAAAAAATCTGCTTCAGGTAACAATGCTAGTGGTGGTAATACTGAGACATGAACCCAAATCAAACCTCAAATCCTCAGCTCTTAATTCAAGACCTTGTCTACTGTCTCTTCTTACCCTTGCCATGTCTAATACTTAGTAGGCTTTCTGTAATTGTCTGCTGTAACAAATTCAAATGAATCAGCTGGCATTCTGTCTTTTGCTTTAAGGCCTTCTAAGCTGTTATCTCTACTGCACATTGAAATAATACAGAAAAGAAAATACTTTTAATTTTCAGGATAAGGATCAATTTCATATGAAATCCATATGGACGGAAAATATGACTGAATTTTATGTAGAAAGAAATTAGCTCGGGGTGGCCTTTTTGACTAGCAGAAAAAAAATACAGAAAATTAGATGCATCTAAGTCAAACATTGAGCTGTTCTCCCTTGGAGATGAAATTTAGCCTTCCAGCTGCCTACTTCATTTGCTCCAGGTACAAAATAATTTGAGTCTCTTTCTTATTAAGAATCAAGATATTTTCTTTCTTTCTTTCTTTCTTTGAGACAGAGTCTCACTCTGTCACCCAGGCACCATCTCTGCTCACTGCAAGCTCCGCCTCCCGGATTCATGCCATTCTCCTGCCTCAGCCTCCCGAGTAGCTGGGACTACAGGCGCCCACCACCACGCCTGGCTAATTTATTGTATTTTTAGTAGAGACAGGGTTTCACTGTGTTAGCCAGGATGGTCTTGATCTCCAGACCTTGTGATCCACCTGCCTCAGCCTCCCAAAGTGCTGGCATTACAGGTGTGAGCCACCGTGCTCAGCCAGACTCAAGATATTTTCATAAGCAATGACTCAATTTTGAGAGACAATTGTCCTTGGGATGGGAGGATTAGGTACATCCACATATATTTCTAAAAACCAAGTATGCTCAGTCCATTGTAACTGATAACAGGAGCGAGAGGGCACTTGTACCGCACATGCTGAGCTGTGATAGACAACAGATTCAATTTCCTTTGCAATCCTCTAAGTTGGGTCCTTTACAGTGCTGCAATGTGAAGAGTCTTGGGCTCAGCATCAAAACTGGGCTCTGGTTCCAGACTCGGCTATGCGACTTGCCCATTTTGTGTTTCAGTGTCAGCTTCAATAAAATGAAGGGAGTTGGACTATCTGACTGTTTAGATCTCTTCTAGCTGAAACAATATTTTCTAAATCTGAAATTCTGGGCATTTGCAAAGGATTACGTAAAGCTTATTAAATGTTACAGGTCTCATTATAATTTGTTTTATCTGCTGAATTTGATTATTTTGTAAGGCATCTTTTTTCTTTCACTTTTTTTCCTTCTATGAGGGGGTGTTCTTAGAGTTCGCACTCTGTACAGAATATTACATGTTGTTGACATGCTGATTAATCTTTTTTAAAAAATTTAACATCTATATGATGTTTTACACACTCCAAAGCAATTTCACTGTCATTATCTCACTCAGTATTCACAGTTAACCCCTGACTGGAACGATATTATTGATGCAATGGAAAATGAGTGGGTTTGGGAGTCAAAGATCCTGAGGCCAAATTCTATCCAGCTCAACCCTTGTAAGTTCACGGAACTTGGGAAAATCACTTAACTTTGCTGAACCCTCCAATTTCCTCATCTTTATTTTATTTATTTTTTTTTTATTTATACTTTAAATAAAAACGAAACAGTTCTAACAAAAGGGTTACATGTGCATAACATGGCATGGTTTGTTACATATGTAAACTTGTGCCATGTTGTGGTGCCTGCACCCATGCAACTCGTCCAGCACCCATGCATTCATCATTTATATCAGTATACTCCAAGTGCATCCCCCCTCTCCCTCCTACCCCATCGATAGGACCCCGGTGTGTGATGTCCTTCCACCCGAAGTCCAAAGTGATCTCTTGTTCAGTTCCAGCCTATGAGTGGAGAACATGCGGTGTTGGTTTTCTGTTCTGTGATAGTTTTGCAAGAATGATGGTTTCCAGCTGCATCCATGTCTCCTACAAAGACGCAAATCCATCCTTTGTCTTTTATTTTTATGGCTGCATATATTCCAATGGTGTTTATTGTGGCCACATTTTCTTAATCCAGTTCTGCCACAGATGGGACATGATTGGGTTATCCAAATCTTGCTATTGTGAATAGTGCCGCATAAAACATTACGGTTCTTTATAGCAGCATGATTTATAATCCTTTGGGTATCAAAACCACAATGAGACACCATCTCACACCAGTTAGAATGGCAATCATTAAAAGTCAGGAAACAACAGGTGTTGGAGAGGATGTGGAGAAATAGGAACACTTTTACACTGTTGGTGGGATTGTAAACTAGTTCAACCATTATGGAAAACAGTATGGCAATTCCTCAAGGATCTAGAACTAGATGTACCATATGACCCAGCCATCCCACTACTGGGTATATATCCTCATCTTTAAAACCGGGAAGATGGTAACAATAAAATGAGTTCTTAGGTAAAGCACTTAGCAGCCTAATAGCTCACCTTTTCCTTTAGCTTAGAAGGCAACTGGGAGGCTAGAAAGGTAAAAGACTCTCCTAGATTAACAGCTGCTTGGGACAATCAAACCAGAGGAAGATAAGAGGTGAATCAAATTTAATACACCCTCAAAAACTGCATTTTGGTGATACGGTTTGGCTGAATTGTAGTTCCCATAATCCCCATGTGTTGTGGAAGGGACCCAATGGGAGGTCATTTAATCAAGGGGGCAGTTACCCTCATGCTGTTCTCATAATAGTGACTGAGTTCTTACAAGTTCTGATAGTTTCATAAGGAGCTTTTCCCCTTTTGCTCCTTCTCCTTTCTGCCGTCACATGAAGAAGGACGCGTTTGCTTGCCCTTCAGCCATGATTGTAAGTTTTCTGAGGCCTCCCCAGCCCTGCAGAACTGTGAGTCAATTAAAACTCTTTCCTTCATAAATTATCCAGACTCAGGCAGTTCTTTATTGCAACAAGGGAATGGACTAATACAATTGGTTTTCTCATACTTTGGTATGAAAGATAAGGAATGGGTGCATTTAATAACTGGAAAGGGACTGTGGAGAGTGCTAGTCTGTGTAGGGAGCTCCGGAATTCTGAAACTTTTGGGCAGCCCTATCATTCAACCTTGCATCTAGTGAGCACTGAATGAGCATGTACTGTTTGCAAAAAGATCTGCTAGACCTCCAGGAATAATTTTTTTTAAAAATAAAATTTTAAAAAATGTAAAAAAATGGTGGGAGGGATCTGGAAGTTAGAGCAAGGCCCTGAAGGCACACGATTTTTTTTTTTCTCTGTACCTTACTGAGGTGAGGGAGTCCATCAGGCTAATGGTGGATGCTGGGTAGGTTCTTATGGCATTTGTTTATTCAGAGACTATGTTGGAGAGACACCAGTTCTTGTCCTCCTCAAGATGCTGATGGTCTAGAGGGGACAAGGCAATGACCCAGGAAAGACATGAGTGCTCAAACAGATAAGAAGGGTGTTAACAAAACCATGAGATCTCTGGAGAAAAGCTGTATTTTCTTTCTTTCTTCTTTTTTTTTCTTTTCTTAGACAGGGTCTCTCTGTTGCCCAGGCTGGAGTGCAGTGGCACGATCTCAGTTCACTGCAACCTCTGCCTCCTGGGTTCAAGCAATTCTCCTGCCTCAGTCTCCCAAGTAGCTGGGATTATAGGCATGTACCACCATGCCTGGCTAATTTTTGTATTTTTGGTAGAGATGGGTTTTGCCATATTGGCCAGGCTGGTCTCGAACTCCTGACTTCAGGTGATCCACCCAGCTCAGCCTCCCACAGTGCTGGGATTACAGGCATGAGCTACCGTGCTTGGCAGACAGTTTTATTTTCTGTAAAAAACAATCTGCAGATTGGGGAGATACAGCCTCAAGGGTCAAGTGAAAGCATGCTCAGAGGAGAGGTCATGAAGTAGGAGATTATAAAGGCAAAAACCTCAGAGTAGGGGAAGAGAGTCAAGGGAGTAGGAAACAGTATTGATTGGATGATCTTTAAGCCTAAAGTCACTAGTCTCTCTTAATTGACTTGCTGGTTTCAGGTGGCTGGTTGGTGCCAGGTGACCTGTTTGTAGTAATTTCCAACTGCATCTATCTCTGCACCAACATCAAAAACTGGTTTGGCTTGATTGTAGAAAACTGTATCTGTAAATATAGTTTCTACACTTTTACAGTATCTTTCTGAGAACAGAGAGTATGTGACCACTTCCTCACCCACGAGGCCATGGCCACCTCATTCTGTTGTATCTTTGAGCATCTCAGCCACAGGAGTCTATTTTGTCTGTCACTAGGTGCATACTTTAACAAGAGAAAGTGCTTCTGTCTGGGAAGATCACGTAGACTTCCCAAAGAAAGTGATATTACAGCTGAATCTTCAAGGCTTAAGAGAAGTTTACCAGACTGACAAGAAGAGAAGTCTTCCCAGTTAGAGGTGAAACAAAGCCTCGAGTATTTAAGGAACCGCAAATAGTTAGAAATTTTTAGGGAAGCAGAAGAGGCAAGACTAGAGAGACAGGTGGTCAGGGTAAGATCCTAAAAATGTTAAAAAGAATATTAAATTACATTACCCTATATGTAATAAGAAGTCAGTAAGGTTACAAAAGGAGATAATACGTCTACTGGGCTCCTCTGAGCGATCCTGCCGACCACCACTCAGAAATGGACTTGTGTGTGTAAGAGTGGGAGCAGGGTTTAGGAGGAACAACTGGAAGATTAAAGAAATGTCAATTAATTGAAAATTCTAGTCACCCGAATGGTACACAATTTTTAATTATTTTCCATAAAAATTTAGAGGGAAATCATGCACTTTGCAAACACATTTCTATTTTGAAGCAGCTATGGTTTAGTAGGCTGAACTTGAAACCAGTTTATATTCTGGCTTTATCACTTATTATCTACATCACAATAGGAAAGTTCCTTAAATTCCCTGCCTTAATTCCATCATCTGTAAAATAGAAATAATGTATCCTGTCTGTAGGATTGTCATGAGATTAGGATAATGTACACAAGGGTTTCACATTCATTAGTTAACCTGATATTGTATAAATGTTTTTATTTTAATTTGCCAAATTAAGAAGTCAACTCTCTGAACGTATTTAAATATGACTTAATTTAGAGTGTTCAATCTATAACAATTTGATTTGCACATGACATTCCAAAAACACATTTATTCCTTAAAATGAGACTTGATAGTATCTTCTTTGTAGTCTGTCTGTCCCTGAAGACAAGATTCTTAAAATGGTAGGTGGGAGAAAGAAGAAGGAAACTAGGCAGGAAACTGTTAAATCACTAAATTATATGTTTTATCCTATCATTTGAATCACATGGTGACACTTAACCTTTCTAGCTTTCCTTCGATTTTCCTCTTTATTGCTCCAGTCACCTCAGACAAACCAATTAAATTTCATAAACCCTTTAAGGATTAAGTGTTCCCAGCACAGCCTCATTTAGAATTTCAAATGAGATGCTATCTTCTCAGAGCTTACTCAATCGTTCCTTTATCAACTCCTGTGATTTCCTAATGTCAGTCATTCAGCCAGCCTTATTAGGTAATTTCTATTCTTAGTGGGTAGTACAAAGAAGAGAAAAAGACAAATCATTCAGATGTGGAATTAACAGTCTGGGCTCTGTGCAAAGCCTCCTGCAAAAAGGGCTTTGTGTCCCTACAGTCGAATACCATCTTACAGTCTACAAATCACTTTGTAGTTTTTAAGGTGCTTTTAGAGACACTACAGTTTTTGATCCTCACGCTAACTCTCAATGTATGATAACCAGCATTTTACAAATGAGGAACTATTGCTTACAAAAGGTTTGTGACCTACTTTAAAAAATTCAGAATTAGCAACAGGCAGGACTGGTACTTCAACCCAGGTCTCTCTGGCTTTTTTTTTTTTTTGCAATGGAGTCTCGTTCTGTCACCCAGGCTGGAGTGCAGTGGCATGATCTCGGCTCACTGTAAGCTCTGCCTCCCGGGTTCACGCCATTCTCCTGCCTCAGCCTCCCGAGTAGCTGGGACTACAGGTGCCCGCCACCACGCCTGGCTAATTTTTTTGTATTTTAGTAGAGATGGGGTTTCACCGTGTTAGCCAGGATGGTCTCGATCTCCTGACCTTGTGATCTGCCCACCTTGGCCTCCCAAAGTGCTGGGATTACAGGCGTGAGCCACCGCGCCCGGCCTCTCTGACTCTTAAGTTTGGTCTCCTAAAACACAGTGGCATGAAAAACTGAGCCTGAGAGACTTTAATGAAAAGTCAAAATACTGTAAATTTATTTAAAGACCTATTGTAACTGATGCAAATGTGTGAGCAACTTCTTCTCTGGTAGAAATGAAAGTAGACTTCCTGAGTTACTATAAAATACAAGTACAACTTAGAAATGTGTCCCTGTCCACTTAACAACGACAATGTATTTTAAAGGTTTAAAAACTGTATTTATTCAATACAAGTTTATTGAGGGCCCACAAGTATCCCACACCATTGTATGCACTGGGAATATGGCAACGAATAAAACTGGCAAAACTCTCACTTTAAGTGAGCTTATATTGAGAGGGGCAGAAAAATAGAAAACAAAGAAACTGATAACTGCTGTTAAGAAAAATTATGCAAGATAAAGGATTATAATATTGGAATGCTATGATTGTTAATGTTATGTGATAGTATTGGAATGCTATGATTGTTAATGTTATGTCAACTTGAATGTGCCACAGGATGCCCAGATTGCACATTATTTGGGGGTGTGTCTGTGAGGGTGTTCCCGATGATATTAGCATTTGAATCAGTGAACTCAGAAAAGTTGCACTCCCCATGCGGGTGAGCATCACCCAATCCATGGAAAGCCTGAAAAAAAAAAAAAAAAAACCAGCAGAGGAAAGAGAAATGCACTCCCTTTGCTTCCTGCCTGCCTGCTTATATTGGGACATCAGTCTTCTCCTACCCTTAGACGGGGATTTACTCTGGTGCTCAGGATTTTAAACTTGGACTCAAATTACACACTGGCTTTCCTGGGTCTCCAGCTTGCAGATAGCGAATTGTGGAACTTATTAGCATATCTTTTACCCCATTCCTTTCTTTGAAAGTATTGTCAATGAAAAGAGTCGAACTCTGTAAAATATTTAAAGAGGCTTATTCTGAGCCAAATATGAGTAACCAAGGTCCATGACACACCCCCAGGAAGTCCTGACAACATGTGCCCAAGGTGATTTGGTTGCAGCTTGATTGTGTATATTCTAGAAGGACAGAAGTTACAGGCAGACATCAATCAATGCACATAAGGTATACATTGGTTCAGTCCGGGAGATGGAACAATTGGAAGTCAGGGCTTCCAGGTCATAGGTGGATTTAAAGATTTTGATTGGCAATTGGTTGCCAACAATAAAGAGTTGTTACTATCTAAAGACCTTTCTAAATCAATAGGAAAGAGTGTCTGAGTTAAGATAAGGGTTTGTGGAGACCAGGGTTTTTGTTATATAGGTGAAGTCCTATAGGCAGCTACCCTTAAAGGCAATAGATGGCAAATGTTTTCTATTCAGACCCTTAAAAGGTGCTAGACTCTCAGTTAACCTCTTCAGGATTAGAAAAGACCTGGAAAAGCAGGAGATTCTCTACAGAATGTAGATTTTCCCCACAGGAGACAGCTTTGCAGGGCCATTTCAAAATATGTCAAAAAAATACGTTTTGGGGTAAAAATCTTCCAGTTTTTTCACGGCCTACTATCTGCCACGTGATGCTACCCTAGAGGCAGGTTGGAATTTGGTAGCTTATTACTACAAAGAATCTGTTTTGTCAGTCTTAAGATCTCTGTTTTGTGTGTGTGTGTTTTGTTTGTTTCTTTGAGACAGTCTTTCTGTGTTCCGCAGGCTGGAGTACAATGGCACAATCTCGGCTCACTGCAATCTCTGCCTCCCAGGTTCAAGTGATTCTCCTGCCTCAGCCTCCCAAGTAGCTGGGACTACAGTGTCCACCACCACGCCTGGCTAATTTTTTCTTGTATTTTTAGTAGAGAGGGGGTTTCACTATGTTGGCCAGGCTGGTCTTGAACTCCTGACCTCATGATCCACCTGCCTTGGCCTCCCAAAGTGCTGGAATTACAGGTGTTAGCCACTGTGCCTGGCCAAGATCACTGTTTTAATGCGAATGCTAGTCAGTTGTACCTGGATTCCAAAGGGAGGAGGTGATAACAGGCATGTCCAAGCCCCAGTTCCTATCATGGCCTGAACTCGTTTTTCAGATTTACTTTGGAATGCCTTTAGCTGAGAGGAGGGTCCATTCAGTCAGTTGCAGGGCTTAGAATTTTATTTTTGGTTTACACTATAAAATTCAGAAAAGGGCACTCAAGTAACAACAAAACAAACATACATGTCCACTAGGAATGAACAAATATCTTTTTTTTTTTTTTTTTTTTTTTTGGAGACAGGGAGTCTCACTCTGTCACCCAGGCTGGAGTGTAGTGGCTCAGTCTTGACTCACTGCAACCTCCACCTGGGTTCAAGCAATTCTCATGCCTCAGCCTCCTAAGTAGGTGGGATTACAGGTGTACACCATCACACCCAGCTCATTTCTTTTGTATTTTTAGTAGAGACAGGGTTTCACCATGTTGGCCAGGATGGTCTCGAACTCCTGACCTCAAATGATCCACCTGCCTCGGCCTCCCAAAGTGCTGGGATTATAGGCATGAGCCACCGTGCCCAGCCATTTTTTTTAAATCAAAAATATTTCAGATAAAGTCATGTTTGTGCCAAGCACAGTGGCTCACGCCTGTAATCCCAACACTTAGGGAGATAGAGGCAGGAGGATCACTTGAGGCCAGAAGTTCAAGACCAGCCTGGACAACAGAATGAGACCCCATTCTCTTTACTAAAAGTCATTTTGTTACCTTCTATACTATACCCATCCTCTAAAAAGAAATCATTATGAATTTGGTTTTAATCCTTCTAGTTTATAATTAATTATTTTACTAACAGGTGGAATCATATGAAGTTTCTGGTATTCAACCACTTCAGACTTAACAGAAACAACAATTCTACATAGCTCATCCTACTTCCTATATATGAATTCATAGTCACATCATGAACTACCATATTTCTATATATGTAAATGTTATACTGTATTAATTATTCTACAACTTACATGTCACTTGACAGTTTGCTTTTGAGATCCATCTGTGTTGTTACATATACAACTATTTTCTTTTAACAGCTGATCAGTACTTATTTAGATGTTTTCTTTTTAGTATATACTTAAGTTGTTTCCAATTTTTCACTATAACTATTTCTTCTATATGCATAGGAGTACAAAACTTAGTGTCTGGATTTGAACACCTGAATTGTAAATTACAGTAGTTGTATGCCTTCTCCATTGATTAAGAATCTCTAATGATTTAATTATCCTTCCTGGTGCAGAAAGGAAGACACCCTTGCAAATGGACAGTTTCTCTATGGATGTAAATTTATCTTACAAAAGGGTAACTTTTCAGAGCTTTTCCTATGTCTACAGTTTCTCAAAATAACCAGTTCAAAATAATTCTTATGCCAAAGAGGCATATCTGGAGCAATATATTCTGGTCTTCTACAGTCATATTTGGAGCAATGTGTCCTGAACCCCATCATTAAACAGTTTCAGTATTTTCAGCTTGTCCTAATCTGCACCAGCAGTAAATAAGAGTTCACAGTTTCTCAGAACTTTACCAATACTCAGAATTGTCAGATTTTTAAATGTTTTTTTTTAATTTGATGGATGTAAAACGGTCACCCTATTTATTTTTTATTTTGCTGATCAGTAGTGTAAGACACAATGAATGTTTCCCTTCAAAGGTTCAGCCTATTAACTTCCTTGTCCTTTGTTCTCAAATTCAACTTTCTTGTTCTACATGCCTCCTTGGCCCTAGTTACTGTAAACAGCCTACCCCCTTCCCGTCAGCTCTAATCAATAACTCACATCTGTTCCCTTGGTTACCTGTACTCATTGTTCCCCTGAAACTGCACATCTCACCACTGTAACTCATGCCCGCCTTCCCTTCCATATTTAGAAAAATATTTGCAAGTAGCCAATCAGGTTAGCTCAGATAGTGTGGTCTGACCCCAGCCCATGGGGGAGTGACACAGAGGTAAGGACTAGGCATCAGAAATATAAACCCCCTGCTCTCATTTGTTCCCTGTGCTCTTGTGATCTTGACTGATGTGAGTGGCACCCTTCTGCAGAAGTAAATTGCCTTGCTGAGAAAACTTTTGCCTGAGTGCTGGTTTCACTTTGCAGCACTGAGCATTTATTCCTAGAGCATTTTTATATCCAACAGTAGTGAGGCTGAGATCATTTTATTTTTTCATGTTTGTTTTGTGTATTTCCTGTTTCTATCCTTTGCATCTTTGTAATAAAGCGTTTTGTTTTACTAATACATAGGAGTTATTTTTGACTCTTGTCATTTATATAGGTTGTAAATTGCAAATTTCTTCTCCCCTTCTCCTGTTTGTCTTTAACTGTTTGTCCTTTTATCATGCAGAAGGTTTTAGTTTTGATAGTCTTATCTTTTCCATGTTGGAAGGAAAACTTCTTTCCTCTTCCAATTTAGGCCCACTGGTTGGGGGCCTGCAAATTAACTGACAATGGACAGAGATTAACAGGGGAAAAGACAGTTTATTTACACTGCAAGTGAGAGTTGCTCAATAATAAGTAATTCACTGAATAGCCAGAGACACAGTTTCTACCCCAGTTTAACAAAGTGGGTAGCAGGGGCCGTAGTTTAAGGCCTCAGTGGGAAAGTATGGAAAGCTCTGGCATTTTTATGATAATAGAAGTGGGCAATCTGTCTCCATGGCAGTTTAATTCACAGGAAAAAATCCCTGCCACAAGGAGTTAATGACAGTTGGATTTGTGGGAGGGTCTGCTTTAGTCAGATAAGGCAAGTTCAGATAAGATTTCTTTCTGCAGCTCAATGTTTTCACTTTAAAATAATCTTTATACCAACCTTGGGGGGTCTGAGTGGGTCCCCATATCATTATAAGTTACACTTTTTGTCTAAGAAATGTTTCCCTACCTGAAGTCTTAAAGATATTTCTAAATTTTCTGCTAATAATTTTAGTAGTTTGAGCATGATATGCCTAAGTGTTTGGGTTTACTAAGCTTCTAAGAAGTCTGACTTTAAGTCAATGTTTTTCATCAAATTTGGGGGATTTTTGTCTATCATTTCTACAAGCTTTGTTTTTTTCTGCCCCATTCTCACTCTTCTCTTTCAAATATTACAATTACACTTATGTTAATCACTTGGTATCATTCCACATGTCCCTGAAGCTGTGTTTATATTTTTTAATTAAATTAACTTTGTTTTGTGAACACTGAATATCTAAGATAGATCTCAGTTAATTTAGAAAATTTATTTTGCCAAGGTTGAGGATGCACACCCATGACACAGTCTCAGGAGTGTCCAAGGTGATCAGAGCACAGTTTGGTTTTATACATTTTAGGAAGATATGAGACATCAATCAACATATGTAAGATGAACATTGGTTCAGTCCGGAAAGGTGGGACAACTCAAAGCAAAGGTGGGACAACCCGAAGCAGGGAGGGAGCTTCCAGGTCATAGGTAGATAAGAGACAAATGGTTGCATTATTTTGAGTTTCTGGCAAGCCTCTCCAAAGGAGGTAATCAGATATTCATTTATCTCAGTGAGCAGAGGGGTGACTTTGAATAGAACAGGAGGCAGGTTTGCCTTAAGCATTTCCACCTTGACTTTTTCCTTTAGCTTGGTAATTTTGGGGCCACAAGATTTATTTTCTTTCACAGTTTTAGGTATCACCAAGCTTCACTAAATTTTAATTC
>NW_016813165.1:136378-141660 GCF_001698545.2 Rhinopithecus bieti
TTTTTTTTTTTTTTTTTTTTTTTTTTTTTTTTTTTTAGAGTGAAGGGGTCTTGCTAGCTTGCCCAGGCTGGAAGTTTTTCTTTCTCCAAGATAAATGACTAGGAGTATAATTACTGAGTTATGTGGTAGTTACATGTTTGATTTTATGAGAAATTATCAAACTGTTTTTCAAAGTATCTGTATCATTTTAAATCCCCATCAGCAATGTGAGAGTTGTCTAGTTTCTCCATATCCTCATCATCCTCTGGTGGTGTTACCAAATTATTTTAGCCATTCTGATAGGTGAGCAGTTATATCTCATTGTGATTTTAATATGCTTTTCCCCTAATGGCTAATGATGTTAAATATTCATATGTTTATTTGCTATCACTATATCCTCTTCAGTGAAATGCCTGTTCCTGTCTTTTGCACATTTTCTAATTGGATTGTTTGAGTTTTATATTGTCGAGTTTTGAGAGTTCTTCAAATAGTCTGGACACCAGTCCTTTGTTACATATGTGGTTTACAAATACTTTTTCCCAATTTGTAGTTAATCTTTTCATCTTTTAAGCAGGGTTTTCCCCAGAGCCAAAGTTTTAAATTTTGATGAGGTTCAATTTATCATTTTTTGCGCTCAATGAGCCATACTTTTATCTAATTTAAGAACTTTTGCTGAGCCACAGATTCTAAAGATTTTCTCCCTTTTTTCTCTAAAATCAGTATACTTTTATACTTTTTCTTTAAGTCCATCTTCCACTTAAGTTCATTTTTCCCTCCTATGGATATCCATTATCTAACATTTTGTTTGTTTTTTATTCTTAATAAATATTTTAAAACCTCAGATGTACAGAAAAATTGTCAAGATAGTACAGTGTTCCTAGACCCTGCACCTAGTTTCTCCTTTTTTTTTTTTTTTTTTTAAGACAGAGTCTCACTCTATCACCCAGGCTCTAATGCAGTGGTGTGATCCTCCGCCTCCTGGGTTCAAGCAATTCTCATGCCTTAGCCTCCTGAGTAGCTGGAATTACAGTCATACACCACCATCCCTAGTTAATTTTTTATTTGTAGTAGAGACAAGGTTTCACCATGTTGCACAGGCTGGTTTCAAACTCCTGAGCTCAAGCAATCCACCTGCCTCTTGGCCTCCCAAAGTACTGGGATTACAAGCATGAGCCACCACACCAGGACCTAGTTTCTCCTATTATTAACATCTTACATTAGTATGGTACATTTGTCACAATTACCCAATGTTGATACACTATTGTTAACTAACGTTGATACTTTATTCAGGTTTCCTTAGTATTTTTTTAACCTGAAGTCTTTTTTCTGTTCCATGATCTCATCCAGGATAGCACATTACATTTGTTCTTGTATCTCCTTATACTCCTCTTGAATGTGACAGTTTTTCAGACTTTCCTTGTTTCTGATGACCTTTACAGTATTGAGGAGTACTGGTGAAGTATTTTGCAAAATGCCCCTCAGTTGGAATTTGTCTGAATTTTTTTTTATCATTTCACTATAGTTTCTGAGAGGCTTCTGGGAGGAAGACCACAGAGGTAAAATGTCATTTTTTTCACATCATATCAAAGGTACATGATTTATCACCGTTGATATTGACCTTGATCACCTGGCTAAAGTAGTGTTTGTCATATTTCTCCACTGTAGTTATTCCCTCTACCCCTTTCCATATTGTACTGTTTGGAGTTGAGTCACTTAAGGAGTGGGGATTATGTTCCACTTTGTGTTTGTTTATTAGAGACAAGGTCTCACTCTGTTGCCCAAGCTGGAGTGCACTGGCATAAATGTGGCTTACTGTCACCTTGAACCCCTGGGCTCAAGCAATCAATTCTTCTGCTGAGACTACAGGTGTGCATTACCATGCTGTCTGTTCACTACCGTGGCTGTCTGTGCCTGGCTTATTCCACTTAGCATAGTGACTTCCAGCTCTATCCATGTCATTGCAAATGACAGGATCTCATTCTTTTTTTATGGCTGAACAGTACTGCATTGTGTATATGTACCACATTGTCTTTATCCATTTATCTGTTGATGAACACTTAGGTTGCTTCCAAATCTTGGCTATTGTGAACAGTGCTGCAACAAATATGGAAGTGCAGATGACTCTTCAACTTACTGATTTCCTTTCTTTTGGGCATATACCCAGCAGTGGGATTATTAGATCTTACTGTAGCTCTATTTGTATTTTTCTGAGGAACCTCCAAACTGTTCTCTATAGTGGTTGCACTAATGTTCATTCCCTCCAACATTTTACAAGGATTCCCTTTTCTCCATATCCTTGTCAGCATTTGTTATTGCCTGTTTTGGATATAATCTGTTTTAACTAGGGTGAGATGATATCCCATTATGGTTTTGATTTGCATTTCTCTGATGATCAGTGATCATGAGCACCTTTTTATATATATCTGTTCGCCATTTGAATGTCTTCTTTTGAGAAATGTCTATTCAGATCTTTTGCCCATTTTTAAATCAGAGTATTGGAGTTTTTCGTATGGAGTTGTTTGAGCTCCTTACATATTCTTATTATTAATCCTTTGTCAGATGGGTAGTTTGCAAGTCTTTTTTTTCACTCTTTGGGTGCCTCTTCACTTTGTTGTTTGTTTCTTTGCTGAGCAGAAGCTTTTTAACTTGATGTGATCCCATTTATCCATTTTGCTTTGGTTGCCTGTGTCTGTGTCTATAGGGTATTGCTCAAGAAGCCTTTGCCTACTCCAATATCCTGGAGAGTTTCTCCAATGTTTTCTTTTAGTAGTTTTATAGTTTGAGGTCTTAGATTTAAGTCAGTAATCCATTTTGATTTAATTTTTTACATGGCAAGAGATGGGGGTCTCATTTTATTCTGGATATGGAGATCTAGTTTTCTGAGCATCATTTATTGAGGATGATTTTCTGAGCATCATTTATTGAGGAGATTCCCCAATGTATATTCTTGGAATCTTTGTAGAAAATGAGTTCACTGTAGATATATAGATGTATTTCTGGGTTCTCTATTGTATTCCACTAATCTATGTTTCTGTTTTTCGGCCAGTACCATGCTGTTTTGGTTACTATAGCTCTGTAGCATAACTTGAAGTCAGATAATGTGATTCCTTCAGTTTTGCTCTTTTTGCTTAGAATAGCTTTGGCTATTTGGGGTCTTTTGTGGTTCTGTATACATTTTAGGATTGTTTTTTCTACTTCTGTGAAGAATGTCCTTGGTATTTTGATAGAAATTGCATTAAATCTGTAGATTGCTTTAGGTAGTATGGACATTTTAACAATATTAATTGTTCCAACCTATGAACATAAATATCTTTCCTTTTTTGTGTCCACTTCAATTTCTTGCATCAATGTTTTATAGCTTTTATTGTAGAGACCTTTCACTTCTTTGGTTAAGTTAATTTCTGGGTGTCTTATTTGTAGCTATTGGAAATAGAGTTACTTTCTTGATTTCTTTTTCATATTGCTTGCATCTGTCATATAAAATGCTACTGATTTTGTTTGTTGATTTTGTATCCTGCAACTTTACTGAATTTGTTTATTAGTTGTAATAGCTTTTGATGGAGCCTTTAGGTTTTACAAATATAAGATCATACTGTCTACAAACAAGAACAATTTGACTTCTTCTTTTCCAATTTGGATACCTTTTATTACTCTCTCTTGTCTGATTGCTCTAGCTAGAATGTCCAGTATTATGTTAAATAACAGTGGTGACAGTGGGCATCCTTGTTATGTTCCAGATTTTACATGAAAGTCTTTCCATTTTTCCCCATTCAGTATCATACTAGCTGTGATTCTATCATATATGGCTTTTATTATGTTGAGGTATGTTACTTCTAAATCTAGTCTTTTTGGTGTTTTTATAATGACGGGATGTTGAATTTATCAAATGCGTTTTCAGGATCAATTGTAATTACCATATGGTATTTGTCCTTCATTCTGTTGATAGGATATATCACATTGATTTTGCATATGTTGAACCATCCTTGCACCCCTGGAATAAATCCCACTTTTTAATGTATTGTTGAATTCAGTATGCTAGTTTGTGGTACTAGCAGTACTAAGCAGGACTGGCAGTACTAAGAGGGAAATTTATAGCTATACGTGTCTACATTTAAAAAGAAGAAAAACTTCAAATAAGCAACCTAATGATGCATCTTAAAGAACTAGAAAATCAGCCGGGTGCGGTAGCTCATGCAATCTCAGCACTTTGGGAGGCCAAGGCAGGTGGATCACCTGAGGTCAGGAGTTCGAGATCAGCCTGACCAACATGGAGAAACCCTGTCTCCACTAAAAATACAAAATTAGCTGGGCATGGTGGCATATGCCTGTAAGCCCAGCTACTTGGGAGGCTGAGGCAGGATAATCACTTGAATCTGGGAGGCAGAGGTTGCAGTGAGCCAAGATCATGCCACTGCACTGCAGCCTGAGCAACAGAGTGAGACTCTGCCTCAAAAAATTAATATTTCCAGAAAATAAATTTCTTGGACATATACTACACATGTGCCTTTTCCACATATACAAATGGGAATATATTATTCATATTGTTAAGCTGATTCGTTTTCCACCTAATTCATCCTGGAGCCCTTCTCCAGCCAACCCATACGTACCTATTTTAATGGCTATTTTGCAATCTACTGTGTGATTGTACCATAATTAAGTCCATTGCTTTTGTACCTTTTCATTTTTCCCATTTTTAAAAACTATTAAAAGTAATACACTGGGCATGGTGGCTCACACCTGTAATTCCAGTGCTTTAGGAGGTAGAGGCAGGATTGCTTGAGGCCAGGAATTCAAGACCAGCCTGGGCGATATAGCAAGACACTGTCTCCACAAAAAATAAAAGATAATTTTAAGAGAAAAAGGTAGTGTTGTAGTCACTTTCATATGTGAATAAGTCTGTAGAAAGATTTCTAACAGTGAAACTGAGGCTTAAAGTATGTACATTTGAAGCTTTTATGGATATTAATAAATTTCTCTTTAAACTATTACAATAATTTAGTTTTATTGTTAGTGTATGATAGTACCTACTGGTTTTTTTCCCTCATCCTCACTAACACTGGGTGTTATCAAACTTTAAAATTTTTGCCCATCTCATAAGTGAACACCACAAAGAAATTTTCTAGAAATAACTCAAAGAGCCTTTCTTGGTTTCTGACCAAATGCCTTTATTTTCAGTGTATTTTCTTGAGCAGCTTCTCAAAACATTTTACCTTTAGATTTTTCTGGTTATTTTAATTCCACGAATTTTCACCTCTGAATCAACATGTAGTCCATTATACAGAGATACCAAAAAAAAAAAAAAA
>NW_016813165.1:141723-146308 GCF_001698545.2 Rhinopithecus bieti
TCATTTTCAGTGTGTGTTACTCACTACAGTGAGATTCAATGTCAGAAAAAAAAATTCTGCTTTCAGAAACAGACAGGAAATGTGGGGTAGGCATTCATTCCTAGGACAGGAGATAACAAGGCAAAGCCTTCCAGATACTGGTGATGTTCCTTAAGGATTTTATATTTTCCCTTCAGAGTTTTAAAAGATAAGGTTTTAATATTGTATTCTACTTTTTCTTAGAGAAAAGACCTAAATCTCTAACAGCAAAAATATTTCTTATATTTGCCTAACTCAAAATCCTTCCCGATACAAAATGTATCAAGACTGGAAGACATTGAAAGGGTCAAGAAGAATAAAAACCATGGAAAATCATGAAAACAAAATAAGAAAAATAGCTAACATTATTGAGAACACCTATTATTTCTCAAATGCTTTACATACATTATTTCTTTGAGTCTTCACAACATTTCATGAGCTAAATCTCCTTTTACATTTTTTAGTTAATCTTTTTGGCAATGGGGCCTCACTATGTTGCCTAGGCTGGTTTTGAACTCCTGGACTCAAGCTCTCCTCCTGCCTCAGCATCCCAAAGAGCTGGGATTACATGTGTGAGCCACTGCACTCAGCTCCTATGACAGAAGTTTTACTGTTCAGGTATTAGTTTGCTAGGGCTTCCATAACAAGGTACCATAGATTGGGTGGTTTAATCAACAGAAATTTATTGTCTCACTGTTCTAGAGATTAAAAGTCCAACATCAAGGTGTCAGCAGGGTTGGTGTATTTCCCCTTGGCTTATAGATGACTGCCTTTCTCCCTGTGTCTTCACATAGACTTCCCTCTGTACCTGCCTGTGCCCAATTTTATTATAAGGACACCTATCATATCGGTAGGGCCCACCCTATTGACCTCGTTTTAGTTTAATTACTACTGTAAAGGCCCCAATCTCTAAATGTAGTCACATCTGAGGTCCTGGGGGTTAGGACTCCAACATTTGATTTGGAGGGGACAAATATAGCCCATTATAGTCCACATTTTGTAGATAAGAACATGGGGACTCAGAGAAGTTAAATTATGCCTCAAAAGTTATTCTGCTGGTAACTCTCAGGGCTGAGATTAGAATTCAGGACATCCTATCACCTTTCTTCAGAATTAAACTTTGTCTTCTAAAGGCAGTCATAAGCGTAAAAAGAATAAAGGGTCTAAAGTTCTAAAATGAGTTAATAAAAAGACAAGTGATTTCAAATATGAATATTATTTCATGACTATATCAGTCATAATTATTAGTTGCAAACAACAGAAAGGCCTATCTGGGTTAACTTAAGCAGAAAATAAATTTAGTAGAATATTGGAGAGCTGACAGACCTAATGGGGAAGTTAAGAAATAAGGATTGGAAAATAGAGCAGAACCAAAGAAAGCTAAACAGCCAGAACAATGACCAAATTATGCCCAGTCAAGTTGGCATAGGCACTGTGGCCACCAAACACTACATACCTTTGATGCCCTTGTCTCAATAACCCAGGATGAATTCAGATCTGCTTCTTTTTATCACTTGCTTCAGACTCACAGTCCCAAGCTGAGGTATCTGCCTAGCCCATCCTAGGCCATACCTGTTCTCTGGCTGCCGGGGAGCTGGAAGCAGGAAAATCTACCATTTCAGCTTCTAGACTAGGTGTTAAAGATAGGAAGAGTCTTTGAATATGAGGCAGCATAAATATAAACAGCATAAATGGGACTCAAGCTACACAGTTTTGTAATGATCAAAATGGAACATAAACCAAATATTTATTATAAGCACTCCAAAAAAAAAAAAAAAAAGAGTACCAGGTTTGATGTTGGTAGGTGACACCAACTACATTTCCAAAAATCAGAGCATAAATATATGAGCTATGAGCTTGAAGAGAGAGTGTGATATGGAGGCCAGCAGGCCTATATTTTTAGAAAGTATATTGAATTTATATTCCCATGTCTGTACACCTACCTGATCTAACACTCCAGAAATACATATTTTGGAAGACATGTATAACACCATGAAAAGTGCAATCTCTCTTTAAAAACCAGAGATTCATTCACTGACAAGCATTTATTCAATACACATGCTAAGCACTAGAAATAAAACTGTCAGCATTATATAGTCTTTGCTTGGGGAGAGGTTACAGTCTGATGAGGGAGGTGACTATAATGTGAAGTGGAACATTCAAGTGTTACAGATGAGGTCCAAATGAAGGATTTGGGGACGTCACCAGAGGGAAAGGACTTGTGAGTGGCAGGGGCTGTATTGAAAAGGCAGTTTTTGAATGGGTTCTTTCACTCCGGTGTATACATCAAGGCTATGGAAAGAGATAGGGCTTACCAATGCTATAGACTGAATATTTATGTCTTCCCAAAATTCACAGGTTGAAACCTAAGCCCCAGTATGAGGCTATTTGGATGTGAGGCCTTTAGGAAGTGATTAGGTTACAAGAATGGAGCCCTCATGAATGAGATTAGTGCCCTTATAAAGAGACCTTAGAGAACTCTCTTGCCTCCTTCCACTGTATGAGGTTACAGTGAGAAGATGGCCATCTATGAGCAAGAAAAGAAACCCTCACCAGACACTGAATCTGCCAGCACATTGATCTTGGACTTCACAGCCTCCAGAACTGTGAGGAATAAATTTCTGTTGTTTCTAGGACACTTGGTCTGTAGTATTTTTGTTATACCAGCTGAAACAGAGTAAGACAACCTCTTTTACCACATGAAAATGTTCAGAATATTCCACCTCAGGGTTTTATGATATCTTGAACAGTGAATCATGGACAACTGTCAGTATTTTGAAGGAGGGAAACAGGTCTAACTCAAAATCTCACAAGAATCTAACACATAGTTTGTACTTGGAAAACATTTTTCCAACCAAATGGAACAAGAATATGCTCTTCCCAGCTTTGGAGCTCAATTTTCTTCACTATTAAATTAAAAATATAGACTAAACTAGGTGATTTCTGAGGTCCTTGCTGGTGCTATAATTCTATGACTCCAACTTGCATACCTTTTTAGAATATTCAATTGTAATGTCCAAGCCACTCAAATTTTTGCAAAGTAATTTATTATAAAATTGTGGATCCCAGCTGTTGAGATTTTGAGGGCAGCCAACTTCCCAGTCTGATGGGAACAGTCGATTCAGTTAAAATGCTTGCTTTTATGACCTCAGGCAGTTACAAATCTCATTGACTGATCTTTAGTGAATCAAAGGCACAGGTTCATCAATCTCTCTAATCACAGGAAAAGCAAATTATGGTAAACATGTGCCTTGAGATCATTTATGTAAAAGAACTTGGCAAGTATAATGTGCTACCAAAATGTGATTTACCACATTACTACTAATAGGTAGGATGCTATAGAAGAAATCTGGAATAATATAAAGCAAACTGTTATCAGTGTTTATAATCAAAAGGTGAGATTAAAAGACACTGTCTTAAATTGCATTTCCATCATGTTTGAATTTAAAACAACGAACTCATATTGTATATCAGGAAAGCCAGTTAAGGGAAAAGATAAGTCATGTGACTTATTCTGTATGTAGGATTATTCTGCAGTAATTGTAACAACCCTTTGTCCCTGGGCAGGGAGTTACTTGGTGTCCTGATGCTGCCATGTGGTAGCTGGGTGACAATAACCCAGCCACCTAACATCTCAAAGATTGTTCCCTTTTGTGTGAAATAGGGATAGAGTTGTCTACTTCCCAGAGCCAGATAGAGAACTTAAGAGGCGAATCTGAAAATACCATAGCCCAAATAAACTCAAGGAAGTATTATTATCTTACTGGATCTTTCCAGCAACCGTGTTACTTTTGGCTGGATGTCTTATTTTCCAATTTATGAATGACACAATAAAGAGCTAGGTAGGTTAAGTAAATGGTTTCAGACAATAAGCCCAGTTAGACCAGAGGTTTATTTTCCATTTGCATAGGAAATAAATGTTTTATGCATATGTTTGTTTGCCCAGGGCTAGGGTATTACTTGTGTATGATGTTCTTATATAATAATAATAATAATAATAATAATAATAAAGACAGCCAGGCACAGTATCTTATGCCTGTAAACCTAGTGCTTTGGGAGGCTGAGGTGGGAGGATCATTTGAGCCCAGGAATTCAAGACCAGCCTGGGCCACAGAGCAAGACTCCATCTCTACAAAAACTTTAAAACAATTAGCCAGGTATGGTAGCCTGTGCCTCTAGTCCCAGCTACTAGGGAGGCTAAGGCAAGAAAATCATGTGAGCCCAGGAGGTCGAGGCTGCAGTGAGCTTTGACAGTGCCACTGCACCTGCACTCCAGCCTGGGTGACAGAGTGAGACCTTGTCTCTCTTTTTAAAAAAGTGAAGCAAATATAAAAAAATATTAACAACAGTCAGTGTTGATTCTGTGGTACGAACATATTTGTTTGCAATATCATGCTCTGTACTTTTCTGTATCTTAAAAATCTTCCTGGCCAGGCGCGGGGGCTCATGCCTGTAATCCCAGCACTTTGGCAGGCCGAGGTGGGCGGATCATGAAGTCAGGAGTTCGAGACCAGCCTGGCCAACGTGGTGAAACCCCGTCTCTACTAAAGATACAAAAAATTAGCNG
>NW_016813165.1:148827-153830 GCF_001698545.2 Rhinopithecus bieti
AAAAAAAAAAAAAAAAAAAAAGAAGGACATTACATAATGGTAAAAGGATCAATGCAACAAGAAGAGCTAACCTAAATATATATGTACCCAATACAGGAGCACCTAGATTCATAAAGCAAATTCTTAGAGACCTACAAAGAGACTTAGACTTTCACACAATAATGGTGGGAGACTTTAACACCCCACTGTCAATATTAGATTGAGACAAAAAATTAACAAGAATATTCAGGACTTGAACTCAGCTCTAGACCAAGCTGAGCTAACAGACATCTACAGAACTCTCCACCCCAAATCAACAGAATATACATTCTTCTCAGCACTGCATCACACTTATTCTAAAACTGACCACATAATTTGAAGTAAAACATTCCTCAGCAAATACAAAAGAACAGAAATCATAACAGTCTCTGAGACTCCAGTGCAATCAAAGTAGAACTCAGGATTAAGAAACTCACTCAAAAACCACGCAACTACATGGAAGCTCAACAACCTGCCTCTGAATGACGACTGGGTAAATAACAAAATGAAGGCAGAAATAAATAAGTTCTTTGAAACAATGAGAACGAAACCAGTAAGAACAAAGACACAACACAAAGAATCTCTGGGATACAGCTACAGCAGTGTCTAGATGGGGATTTATAGCACTAAATGTCCACAGGAGAAAGCGGGAAAGATCTAAAATTGGCACAATTATTAAAAGAACTAGAAAAGAGAAAACAAATTCAAAAGCTAGCAGAAGACAAATACTTAAGGTCAGAGTCGAACTGAAGGAGGTAGAGACATGAACAACTCTTCAAAAAATCTATGAATCCAGGAGCTGGTTTTTTGAAAAGATTAACAAAATAGACTGCTATCCAGACTAACAAAGAAGAGAGAAGAATCAAATAGACACAATAAAAAATGATAAAGGACACCAACATGGCACAAGTATACATATGTAACAAACCTGCACGTTATGCACATGTACCCTAGAACTTAAAGTATAATAAAAAAAAAATTATAAAGGGGATATCACCACTGATCCCACAGAAATACAAACTACCATCAGAGAATACTATAAACACCTCTACACAAATAAAGTAGAAAATCTAGAAGAATTGGATAAATTCCTGGACACATACACCCTCCCAAGACAAAACCAGGAAGAAGTTGAATCCCTGAATAGACTAATAACAAGTTCTAAAATTGAGGCAGTAATTAACAGCCTACTAACCAAAAAGAAACCCAAGTCCAAACAGATTCACAGCCAAATTCTACCAGAGGTAGAAAGGGGCTGGTACCGTTCCTTCTGAAACTATTCCAAACAATAGAAAAAGAATGACTCCTCCCTAACTCATTTTATGAGACCAGCATCATCCTGATACCAAAACCTGGCAGAGACACAACAAAAAAAGAAAATTTTGGGCCAATATCCCTGATGAATATAGATGCAAAAATCCTCAATAAAATACTGGCAAACCAAATCCAGCAGCACATCAAAAAGCTTATCCACCACGATCAAGTCGGCTTCATCCCTGGGATGCAAACCTGGTTCAACATATGCAAATCAATAAATGTAATCCGTAACATAAATAGAACCAATGACAAAAACCACATGATTGTGTCAATAGATGCATAACAAAATAGTTTTCACCATCTTGGGCAGCAGTGAAGAAAGAGCCATGAATCCGTGTCCTATTGAAGCCTGCCAAATGTAATTTGCCTCAGCTTTATATATTTCTATAAAGCAATTAAACAGGAGGCAGAAAAGATGAAAGAAAAAAATAACTCATTTCAAACTAAAGCAAGCTATATTCTTTGCACTGTCTCTTCCCTTTACGCAAACCCCACTTCAGCTGCAGCCTGTAGAAATGCTGCTGAATACTCAACATATGGAGGCTGTGTCTCACATTTCGCAGTTGCTAAAATGATAAATAGTGCACAGGTTGTCACTGTGAATGGCAGATTCAAAGACCTGGGGCTCAGCTGTCTCCATCATTCAGAAAGGAATTGTTGAGAGTTATTTCTATATCAATCTAGGCAGGCCTGGCTGGCTCTGCCACCTGCCAGCTGTTTTACCTTGCATTTGACTTGTTTGAGCCTCTGTTTTCTCATTGGTAGAATAAATATATTGATATCTACTTCACAGAGTTGTTGTAAGAGTTAAATGAGATAAAATATATAGGATTAAATGAAATTAAGAGTAAAGTAAAATACTAGCAGGGAATTCGGCATATGATAGGCGCTCAAAAGCTGCTTGCTGCCTATGAGAAGAAGCATAGTAGTACAAGGGCTAAGTGCCTGTACTCTGAAACAGGCAGCCTAGGTTTGAACCCTTGCTCTGCCATTTACCAGTGTATACTTGACCAAGTCATTTGTCCCTCTGCACTGCCACTATAGAATTATGTATAATGATAGTTCCTAGAGTTGGTTCTGGGCAAGATGGCCAAATAAAAGCAGCTCCAGTCTGCAGCTCCCAGCAAGACCAACGCAGAAGGCGGGTGTCTGCATTTCCAACTGAGGTACTCTGTTCATCTCACTGGAACTGGTTAGACAGTGGGTGCAGCCCATGGAGGGCAAGAAGAAGCAGGGTAGGGTGTCGCCTCACCCAAGAAGTGCAAGGGGTCAGGGAACTCTCTCCCCTAGCCAAGGGAAGCCATGAGGAACTGTGCCATGAGGGATAGTGCTATCCAGCCAAGATATGATGCTTTTCCCATGGTTTTTGCAAACCCGCAGACCAGGAGATTCCCTCGGGTGACTATGTCACCAGGACCCTGGGTTTCAAGCACAAAACTGGCTGGCCATTTGAGCAGATACCAAGCTAGCTGCAGGAGTTTTTTTTTCATATGCTAGTGGTGCCTGGAACCTCAGCGAGACAGAACCATTCACTCCCCTGGAAAGAGGGCTGAAGCCAGGGAGCCACTCCCATGCAACCCAGCAAGCTAAGATCCACTGGCTTGAAATTTTCGCTGCCAGCACAGCAGTCTGAAGCCAACCTGGGACACTCAAGCTTGGTGGGAGTAGGGGAGACCACCATTACTTGGGCTTGACTAGGCAGTTTTCCCATCACAGTGTAAACAAAGCCATTGGGAAGTTCAGACTGGGCAGAATATACTGCAGCTCAGCAAAGCCACTGTAGCCAGACTGCCTTTCTATATTCCTCCTCCCTAGGCAGGGCATCTCTGAAAGAAAGGCAGCAGCCTCGGTCAGGGGCTTACAGATAAAACTCCCATATCCCTGGGACAGAGCACCTGGGGGAAGGGGCAGCTGTGGGCACAACTTCAGCAGACTTAAACGTTCATGCCTGCTGGCTTTGAAGAGAGCAGCAGATCTCCCAGTACAGTGCTTGAGCTCTACTAAGGGACAGACTGCCTCCTTAAGTGGGTCCCTGACCCCTGTGCCTCCTCACTGGGAGACACCTCACACAGAAGAACACCAGCTGGCATCTGGTGGGTGCCCCTCCGGGACGAAGCTTCCAGAGGAAGGAGCAGGCAGCAATCTTTGCTGTTCTGCAGCCTCCACTGGTGTTACCCAGGCAAACAGAGTCTGGATTGGACTTCCAGCAAACTCCAGCAGACCTGCAGCAGAGGGGCCTGACTGTTAGAAGGAAAACTAACAAACAGAAAGTAATAACATCAACATCAACAAAAAGGAGGCCCACACAAATACCCCATCCAAGGGTACTCAGCATCAAAGATCAAAGGTAGATAAATCCACAAAGATGAGGAAAAAAAACCAGCTCAAAAATGCTGAAAATTCCAAAACCAAGAATGCCTCTTCTTCACCAAAGGACCACAACTCCTCACCAGCAAGGAAACAAAACTAGATGGAGAATGAGTCTGCCCTTTGTGGGTAACCCGACCTTTCTCTCTGACTGTCCTTAACATTTTTTCCTTCGTTTCACCTTTGGTGAATATGATGATTATGTATATTGGGGTTGCTCTTCTTGAGGAGTAGCTTAGTGGTGTTCTCTGTATTTCTTGAATTTGAATGTTGGCCTGTCTTGCTAGGTTGGGGAAGTTCTCCTGGATAATATCCTGAAGGGTGTTTTCCAACTTGGTTCCATTCTCCCTGTCACTTGCAGGTACACCAATCAAACATAGGTTTGGTCTTTTCACACAGTCCCATATTTCTTGGAGGCTTTGTTTGTTCCTTTTCATTCTCTTTTCTCTAATCTTGTCTTCATGCTTTATTTCATTAAGTTGATCTTCAATCTCTGATCTCCTTTCTTCTGCTTAATCAATTCAGCTATTGATACTTGTGTATGCTTCATGAAGTTCTCATGCTGTGTTTTCAGCTCCATCAGGTCATTTATGTTCTTATCTAAACTGGTTATTCCAGTTACCAGTTCTTGTAACCTTTTATCAAGGTTCTTGGCCTCCTTGCATTGGGTTAGAACATGCTCCTTTAGCTTGGAGGAGTTTGTTATTACCTACCTTCTGAAGCCTACTTCTGTCAATTTGTCAAGGCTATCAGACTAACAGCAGATCTCTCCAGAAACCCTGCAAACCAGAAGAGAGTAGGGGCCAATATTCAACACTTTTAAAGAAAATAATTTTCAATCCAGAATTTCATAACCAGCCAAACTAAGCTTGATAAACAAAGGAGAAATAAAAGCCTTTACAGACAAGCAAATGTTGAGGGATTTTTGTCACCAACAGGCCTGCCTTACAAGAGCTCCTGAGGGAAGCACTAAATATGGAAACGAAAAAATGGTACCAGCCACTGCAAAAATATACCAAAATATAAAGACCAAAGACACTATGAAGAAACTGCATCAACTAATGGGCAAAATAACCAGCTAGCATCACAATGACAGGACCAAATTCACACATAACAGTATTAATCTTAAATGTAAATGGGCTAAATGCCCCAATTTAAAAGACACAGACTGGCAAATTGGATACAGTCAAGACCCATTGGTGTGCTGTATTCAGGAGAACCCATCTCACATGCAAAGACACACATAGGATCAAAATAAAGGGATGGAGGAATATTTACCAAGCAAATAAAAAGCAAAAAAA
>NW_016813165.1:155105-165404 GCF_001698545.2 Rhinopithecus bieti
TCTGAAATTGAGGCAGTAATTAACAGCCTACTAACCAAAAGAAACCCAAGTCCAAACAGATTCACAGCCAAATTCTACCAGAGGTAGAAAGGGGCTGGTACCGTTCCTTCTGAAACTATTCCAAACAATAGAAAAGAATGACTCCTCCCTAACTCATTTTATGAGACCAGCATCATCCTGATACCAAAACCTGGCAGAGACACAACAAAAAAAGAAAATTTTGGGCCAATATCCCTGATGAATATAGATGCAAAATCCTCAATAAAATACTGGCAAACCAAATCCAGCAGCACATCAAAAGCTTATCCACCACGATCAAGTCGGCTTCATCCCTGGGATGCAAACCTGGTTCAACATATGCAAATCAATAAATGTAATCCGTAACATAAATAGAACCAATGACAAAAACCACATGATTGTGTCAATAGATGCAGAAAAGGGCATCAATAAAATTCAGCACCCCTTCATGGGTGTTGCCCAAGCTAGCCCTCCACCCATCATCATGCTACTGCCAGACTCCAGATGTCTAAGGCACTCCTTGGCTCCCACAAACTCTCTTCTAGTGCCTCATCTTCCTCTGGTTGCCCCTCGACTCCCCACTTCCCCAGTTTCCCTCATTACCCCAACATCTTCCACCCTCACCCTCAGAAAAATACTTCACGAGGTTTAGGTAAGTCAATAATCAGAAATTTATAGCATTAAATTTTATAATAAGGGAGAATATTTAATTAATGAAGTATCTGATTTTAGAATTATAAAAGGCACAGCAAAGATTATTAGCAGATTTCTCAGCAGAAACCTCACAAGCTGGGAGAACATGGAATGACATAGTCAAAGTGCTGCAAGAGAAAAAACTGCTGGTCAAAAATACTGTACTCACCAGAGTGATCCTTCAGAAGTGAAGGAGAAATAAAGTCCTTCCCATACAAGCACAAATTGAGGGAATTCATCACCACTAGACTGGCAAAGATCTTAAGCAACCAATAACATTGTACCACAAGGAGCTTAAAAAAAAGGTGGGGGAGGGGTAAACCAAACCCAAAATTAGTAAAAAGAAGGAAATAATGATCAGAGCATAAATAAATGAAAGAGACTAAAAGAAATAGAAAAATCAACAAAATGAGCAGTTGTGTTTTTGAAAAGATAAAGTGAACAAGCCTTTATGTAGACTAAAATAGAGGACTCAAATAAATCAGATGAAAAAGGAAACAATATAGCTGGGTGCAGTAGCTGACACCTGTAATCCCAGTACTTTGGGAGGCCGAGGTGGGCAGATCACCTGAGGTCAGGAGTTCAAGACCAGCCAGGCCAACATGGTGAAACTCTGTCTCTACAAAAATCCAAAAATAAAATTAGCCAGGCATGATGGCAGATCCCTGTAATCACAGCTACTCGGGAGACTGAATGAAGCAGGAGAACTGCTAGAACCCAGAAGGCGAAGGTTGTGGTGAGCTGAGATTATGCCATTACACTCCGGCCTGGGCAACAAGAGCGAAACTCCATCTCAAAAAAAAAAAAAAAAAAGAAACAATACAACTGATAACATAGAAATACAAAAAAATCATGAGAGACTATCGTGAAAAATTATACTCCAACAAACTGGATAACCTAGAAAAAAATAGATGAATTTCTGAACAAATACAACCTACCAAAATTGATTCATGAAAAACAGATAATTTTAACAGGCCATAATGAGTGAGAAAATTGCATCGGTAATAGTCTCCCATCAAAGAAAAGCCCAGGACCTGATAACTGCTTCTTCTCAAACTATTCCAGAAAACTGAGGAAGAAGGAATACTTCAAAACTCGTTTAACAAAGCCAGCATTACCCCAATACCAGAATCAGACAAAGACACAAAACAAAAAAAACTATGGGCCAATATCACCGATGAATATAGATGCAAAAATCTTCAACAAAAAACTAGCAAAGAGAATTTATCAGCACAATTTCAAAGATGATTCACTGTGTCAAGTGGGATTCATCCCAGGAATGCAAGGATGATTTAACATATGCAAAGCAGTAAATGTAATACACTACATTAACAGAAAGCAGGGCAAAAAACATGATTATCTCAACAGATGCAGAAAAAGGATTTGACAAAATGCAACATCCTGTCATGATAAAAACTCTCAAGAAATTAGGTATAGAAGGTCTGTATCTCAACACAATAAAGGCCATAATGACAAACCCATAGCTAACATCATACCGAACAGAGAAAAGCTGAAAACTTTTCCTCTAAGATGCAGACCAAGATAAGAATGTTTCTTGTCTAAAAAAATCTAAACAATCTGAAAAAGTTAATCTCACAGAGGTAGTGAATAAAACGGTGGTTACCAGAGACTGGGGAGAGTAGGAAGGAGAGTGGGAAGGGGAGCGGTTGGTCAATGGGTACAAGATTACATTTAGAAAGGAAAAATAAGTTAGAGTATCTTATTGCACAGTATGGTGACTCTAGTCAACAACAAGGTATTGTATATCTCAAAATAGGTAGAAAAGAGGATTTTGCATGTTCCCACCACAAAGAAATGATAAATATTTGAGAGGATGGATATGCTAACAATGCTGATTTGATCATTACACAAGGTATGCATGTATTGAAACATCGCATTTGACCCACAATATGTATAATTATGTTTCAATTAAAAATAAACATAACCAAAAAAAGCACACAGAATAAATAATTTATGTGGAAGCACTTTGTAGAATGCAGCAGAATGTATGAGGTAGTGATTATTATGTTAAGTGCAAGAACTGAAGTGAGAGTTAAATGATGAGAACACATGGACACATAGAGGGCAGCAACACACACTGGGGCCTGTTGGAGGTTGAAGAGTAGGAGGAGAGGGAGGATCAGGAAAAATAGCTAATGGGTACTAGGCTTAACACCTGGGTGATGGAACAATGTGTACAGCAAAGCCCCATGACACAAATTTACCTATATAAAAAACTTGCACATGTACCCCTGGAACTTAAAAGTTAAATTTTTAAAAACTGAAAATAGAGAATGTCAAGAAAGTGATGTTCTATCTTTGTAAGTTTGGGATAATTGAAATCCACAGAGATAGAATAAATAAGGTTTCAAGATCCCTACAATCCTTATAGAGAAGCTGAGTTTTGCTTTCTTGACCAATCTCTATGCCAACATATATGTCTGGAAGAAAGAACTGGGCAAATTGAAGCTTTCTACAAACTTGGCAGGACTTGGGGTGAGCAGAAAATTGATTAAAAAGTTGGCCAACTGCAGCTACTTTTGATCCACAACGCCATGGATGGTCTTTGTTGAAGGGAAGCTACAGGTTGGAGGCCATTCTATAAATAAGAGTATGACTTCCAGAAACCTGAGGGGCTGAGGAGTAACAGTGTGGTATCTACAAAGTCAGCCTCAGCCACCTTCACCCAGGGAGTATGAATGAATGTGACAAGTAGGTGGCCTGAGTGTTGGCAGAAATGACATGGCTACTTCCAGAAAGAAAACTACGTTAACCACCAAGAGTCACAGGGGAGTCCAGCTTTCAGAATTCTTCTCATGGCTCATTGCTGGCGCACAACTGACAGCACCAGCTAGCAGCTGCTAAAACCCATCTTTGTCTTCTTTGTCCCTGGAATCAACCTACAAAACTGCCTTTCAGAGGGAGTACATTAAGTACTGATGTTCACAGGCCTTGCATGCTGAGATTCCAAGTCTTATTGCTTAGATAGTATGGTTTTGGGAGCAATAGCTTCCACATAGATAGAATTCATGGCTATCTGAATCCAATACCACGCATAGATCTGAGCACCCAAAGGTCTGTTATGGGCTCCATGATTTAGAGGGCCCCACTCTAGTTCTCCAATGTCCAAGCCCCTCCCCAAAGGGTAAACAGCCCTCTGAATCCTGTTTTAGAAACCTCAGATTCCTGCATTCCCTGTCTTCCTGCCTTCAGGGTCTGCACAGGCCTGTTCCCAGGCCCATTCTCCAGAGGACTGCACAATCAGTGTGTGCTGCACTAGGCCTGAGGAGCGGCTAAGGGATGGATGTTTTCAGGGAGGAGAGAGTGGTAGAGCTTGGACATGCAGTAGGGACGCCATGCTTATGTGTGAGAAGCCCCTCAAAGTGCTGAATGGAGCCAAGGGTGAGAAAGACAAGGATTGGCTTAGTGAGGGAATAGGGGGAAGAAGAATGGATAGATATCCATTGCTTATCCACTCATCAGTTGATGGATTTTTGGCTGTTTCCACCTTTGGTTATTATAAATAATGTTACTATGAGCACTTATGTACTGTTGCTTAGTGTTCCAGGGTCTCAATCACAGTTTATCTGTTGCTCTATTAGGGAAACTTAAGTTTCTTTTGTCCTCATACTAAATAAAGTTTGCAATTGTAAATATGTTCTCTTGTGCACATTTGCAAAACGTTTCTCTTGAGTAGCCACCTTTTAAAAATGAATTATAGTATTTTTACTATGGTAAAATACATATAACATTTTAAAGTGTATAATCCAGTGAAATTACATGCGCTCATAACATTGTGCAATAATCACTATTTCAAGAATATTTTCGTCACCCCAAGGAAATCCTGTACCCATTAAGAAGTTACTCCCTATCTCTCCTTCCCCCTGGTCCTGACAATCACTAATCTTTTTCTGTCTGCATAGATTTGCCTGTTTTGGTCATTTCACAGAAATGGAACCATATACCATGTAGTCTTTTGTGTCTGACTTCTTTCACTTAGCATGTTTTCAAAGTTCATCCATGTTGTAGCATGTTACTTCTAATGTGGAATTAGTAGCTGTAGTGGACTGAATGTTTGTGTCCACCTGAAATTCTTATGTTGAAATGCTAACCCTCAATGTGATGGTATTAGGAGGTGGGACCTTTGGGAGGTGATTAGATTTTGATGAATTTATGATGGGTGGAGCCCCTGTGATGGGATTGGCACCCTTATAAGGAAAGAAAGGGACACCAGAGCTGCCTCTCTATAAAGATACAACATGAAAGAGGCTGTCTGCAAATCAGAAAGAGAGCCCTCACCAGGAACTGAATGGCAGGCACCTTGATCTTGGACTTCCTAGCCTCCAGAACTACGGGAAATAAATGTCTGTTGTTTAAGACACCCAGATTATGGTATTTTGTTGGAGCAACCAGAACTCACTACGGCACTAACTAATGAAGTATTTACACTCATTTCTTCTTTTCCTTCTCTCTTTTTTTCCAATTAATAAACTTCATTTTTTAGAGTAGTTTTAGGTTCATGGAAAAATTTATTAGAAAGTGCAGTGTTCCCACACACCTCCCTTCATTCCTTTGTGGCAGAATAACATTACGTTATATGGATATATTATATTTTGTCCATTTATCAGTTGATTGACATTTGGGCTGTTTCCACTTTTGGCTATTATGAATGATACTGCTATGGGCATTCATGTACAAGTTTTTGTGTAGACATATGTTTTTATTTTTATTGAATATAAACCTAGGAACAGAATTGCTGGGTCATATGGTAATGCTATGTTTAACTTTTTGAGGAACAGCCAAACCGTTTTCCAAAGTGGTTGTACCATTTTACATTCCCATCAGCAGTGCATGAAAATTTCCATTTTTCTGCACCCTTGCTAACACCTGTTATTTTCTATTAAAAAATAACTATAGCCATCCTAGTGTGTGTGAAGTAACTCATTGTAATTTTCATTTTCATTTCCCTAATAGCTAATGATTCCAAGCATCTTTTCATGTGCTTATTGGTTATTTATATATGCTTTTTTGAGAAAATTTAAGTTATTTGTCCATTTTTTCTTTAATATTTTTATTCTTTGCAAATACTTTATAGCAATAAACATATAGAAGAAAGTTACCCATCACCTTACTAACCCAATGCATAATAAATGTTTTTGTGTTTCCAAGTGTCTCATCTATACACATACTTAAATTCTATTTTAAAATCATGATAAAGTATATGTAACATAAAACTTACCATTTTGACTGTTTTTAAGTGTACAGTTCAGGAGAATTAAGTACATTCACATTGTTATACAACCATCACCATTATTCATCTCCAGAATTTTTTTCATCTTCCCAAACTGAAACTCTATCCATTAAAAACTGACTCCCCATTTCCCCCTCCCTATAGCCCTTGACCATTACCATTCTACTTTGTGTCTCTATGAATTTGACTTCTCTAGATACCTCATATAACTGGAATGATACAATATTTGTTCTTTTGTGACTGGCTTATTTCACTTAGCATCATGTCTTCAAGGTTCATCCATGTTGGATCAGGTGTCAGATATTCCTTCATTTTTAAGGCCATAAAATGTACCACATTTTATTAGCTAACAATAGTTCTATAATTCTACAAATTCTAAATTCTCTTGGGATTTTTTTGTGTAGACACATATATCATCTGTGGATACTGACAGCATTGTTTCTTCCTATCTTAATCTCCAAGCCACTCATGGCTCCAGATTTCCTGTTCTCCTTTTCCCCATATACAGATGGCAAAGTCAAATTGTGCTAACTAACCACAGCTTTGTTGCATCTGGAGCCTTCCCCACAAACCCAACAGCTGCTGTCCTCAGTGGGAGAATCCTGTTGTAGTTGTGCTTACATGGACAGAACCCTGCCTGGCCAGGCCCTCCCTAGGGAGAGCTAGCTTTCATCTTTGGCCCCCTCTCTGCTCTCTGCACCTCAAGTTCATGCCAAACCCTGTGGCTCACTGTTCCAGGGATACATCCTGATTATTTCTACCTTTGCTCCTATGATCTCCCTGGCTAGAATGACCCCCATTCCACCTCCACCAGTTGAAATCCCAAGGTTTCCATGCGTTATCTTAAATAACATATTCTCTCTAAAGGTTTATTCAAGTTTCCTCTTGCCTCCTTAAATCTGGATGTGATCTCTCAGAAAATGGCATAATGGGAAGGAATAGAATTACAAAAAGGTGAGCTCAAATTCAATTCTATTGTGGTTCTAACCCATAATAGTGGGTTAGATCTGCCACGTTATGTGGCTCAGTTTCCTTATCTGTAGAATCAAACACTGATGCTTCCCCTAGAGGGTTTCCTTGAGGATGAATTGTATAACCCAGTCAAGGGACCTGATACTAAGTAAGTATTCAGTAATTACTGGCTCTTTTCCTCCCAGTCTTCGCACTAGCATAATCACTTGCACCTTCCTGAGGCACTTGCCCCACCCGGCTTTGCATTATGGACCCATGTGTCCTGGTGTGATCCTCAATCCAAGTGTGAATGTTCTCTTTCTTTTGAAGGAAGAGAAAATAGGCCTCAGAGCCTCATGAAATTTGTTCTAATTATGGCAAACAGTTACCAGCTGTGTGACCTTAGTTTACTCATCTGGCAATGGGAACTTTCATGAGGTTTAAACTCGATAAAATAAGAGATTTGCTCACTGTTTGGTACATAGTGTTTGGACTATACACATTTGTTTACCTGATTTGAAATAAATAAAATTCAATAACCTACTCCTTTCAGAGTCAAATATGTACTTTTATGAGCAGTACTGGACAAGGTGTCACATCATACACCCTTTTATCTGGGTCACTGCTGATGACCTCAGCGATGCAACATCTGTGGTGGAACTTGCCACATCTCCTAATTCCTGACTTATCTCTGGCAACTGTAGAAAGTTAAGCAGTCAGTAGAATGGTTGGCAAATTATCTTCTTTCCAATAAATCCTGCCAGTCACCTTCTGAATGTGCATGCTCCACACCGTGTGGAACACACTGCCGAAATTTCCTGGTTGTGGGTCTCTCCCCACAATCATGCTTCCTATAGACATTGCTAGACTTTTTAAAAGAAGGGTGATTGGGGCCAGACGCTGGGCCTTTGCTATCAGGGTGAAATGGGCATTTGCTGTTAGGACATGGAAATATTTTGTCTTTCCTTGACACCTATCATTTCCTGAATACCTTCCTCAAATCAAATCAAAGAAAAACACTCTGAAGGCTTCATATTTGTCTCCTAGAGATCGAGGCCCCAGGACGGAGACCTGGCTCATGTCTTTAAAATTCCAAATGGAAAAAGGTGGTTGGAGGGCAGCAGAGTAGAGAGAGTGAAGGTCTTGGACATCCAGGACCTTCCTTGGGCCAAAACATGAACCATAATTAGTCAGAATTTTAAAAAAGTGGAGAAATCCACATTTACAGTAGGGGGATTTTTATCATACCAATATCAGGAACTAATAGATTAAACAGTTTAAAATTAGTAAAAACTGAAATTTTGAATCACACAGTTTAAAGCTTTATCTAATACAGGATGACAATTTTTTTTCTGGGAAGGGCCAGATAGTAAATATTTTAGGTTTAGCGGGCTACATATGGTCTCTGTCACAACCACTCATCTCTGCCATGGTAACACAAAAGCAGCCACAGGCAACATGTAAATGAATGGATGAGGCCGAGTTCAAATAAACTTTACAAAAGCAGGCTGCGGTCTGGTTTTGGCCCGAAAGCAATAATTTTCTGACCCTCTGACCTAATGGGTAGAGAGAAAGTTTTGTACCCAACAAATAAAAAATGTACATATTAATCAAATACCCATGCACCATTTAAAAAACTGACCATGTAAGAGGAGCAAAGAAAGCTTCATCAAATTTCAGAATCAATAGCCTATGACTATTTCTCTAATCTCAGTATAATTAAATTAGAAATAACAAAGTATAAAACTATACTTTGGTTTTTTTGTTTGTTTTGTTTTGTTTTTGAGACAGGGTCTCTCTCTGTTGCCCAGGCTGAAGTACAGTGGCACAATTATAGCTCACTGCAGCCTCGACCTCCCGGGTTCAAGCAATTCTCCCACCTCAGCCTCCTGACTAGCTGGGACTACAGGTATGTGCCACCATGCCCAGCTATATTTTTGTATTCTTGTAGAGATGGGGTTTTGCCATGTTGCCCAGGCTGGTCTCAAACTCCTGGATTCAAGGGATCTGCCCACCTCAGCCTGCCAAAATGCTGGGATTACAAGTGTGAGCCACCATGCCCAGCTAAAAATATACACTGAAACACACCTCTAAACAGAGCTATCATACTATCTTATTTATTTGTTGTTGTATTTATTTTTAGTTGACAAATAATAATTGTGCATATCCATAGGGTACACAGTGATGTTTCGATACATGTATTGTGATCAGATCAGGGTAATTAGCATATCCATCATCTCAAACATGTATTATTTCTTTGTGTTAGGAATGCTCAGTATCCTCCTTCTAATTATTTGAAACTATATGTTATTGTCAACTGTAGTCATCCTTCAGTGGTATAGAACACTAGAACTTACACAACATCAAGTGCAGTAGTAAAAGGTTTATGAAAATTTAAGTGCCTGTCAACAGAAGAATGGATAAAAAAGGAAAACTATGATATATGTGTCATACAACAGATTACTATGGAGTAGATAAAAATAACTGATAGAAATTTTAAAAATGAGAAAAGCAAGTTACAGAATTTTAAATATATTATTTATATAATTCCTGGATACGTGCAAATATTGTTTATGGATATTATGGAAGAGGATAATAAAAAGGGGCTTTTCATATTGATCCAATTGTGTGTTTGTGTCTCAAGCTGAAAACACCTATATGTGCTAAAGTGGCATGACAAATCATCCTCTCCAAGTCTGTGGCTTCTCTTTTTTTTTTTCTTTTTTGAGACTGAGTCTGGCTCTGTTGCTCAGGCTGGAGTGCAGAGGTGCAACCTCGGCTCACTGCAACCTCTGCCTCCTGGGTTTAAGCGATTTCCCTGCCTCACCTCCTAAGTAACTGGGGTTATAGGCACATACCACCACACCTGGCTAGTACAGATGGGGTTTCACCATGTGGGTCAGGCTGGTCTCAAACTCCTGACCTCAAGTGATCCACTGATCTCGGCCTCCCAAAGTGCTGAGATTACAGGTGTGAGCTGCTGCACCTGGCCTGTGGCTTATCTTAATGGTTTGTTTTATTTTAATAGTACCTTTTAGAAATAATAATTTTAAAATTTTATGTTGCTGAATTTATCAGTGTTTCTTTTTGTATGTGAGTGTCTTGATGAAGAAATCCTTCCCTGCTCTGAGTTCATGAAAATATTCTCCTATGTATTCTACAGTATAGTTTACATAGGAGAACATATATACATATATGTATATATAACATAGTATATAATTATAGATATGAGAATAGATATAAATTTATATATTAAATAAACAAAACTGTATATGTAAAAGGTATGTTTAGATCTTTAATCAAAGCAGAATTGATTTCTATTTTGATCATTTTAATGTATCTATGGTGTTTTAGTTTTACAAAATGTGTATATGTATATATGTTCT
>NW_016813165.1:165462-170821 GCF_001698545.2 Rhinopithecus bieti
CATATATGTATATATAACATAGTATATAATTATAGATATGAGAATAGATATAAATTTATATATTAAATAAACAAAACTGTATATGTAAAAAGGTATGTTTAGATCTTTAATCAAAGCAGAATTGATTTCTATTTTGATCATTTTAATGTATCTATGGTGTTTTAGTTTTACAAAATGTGTATATGTATATATTTGTTTTCTACAAGATTTCTAATTCTTTTCATAGCCGTCTTTAGTCTACTATAGTACTTTGTTTTCTTTTTTAATGAAAGTTATTTTATTAGTTTCTTTGAGCATTTTAAATATATTTAAGTTTCTGTAAAATTTAATCTTAAGAAAAAATTTATCTGGAATTTGTGTTTCCATTCCTGATTTTGTTGGCTGTTTTGTCAGTAGGTTTGTTATTTTGATTTACAGGTTAATTTTCTTTAAATGAGGATGTTTTGCTTTGTTTTTTGTTGTTGTTTGCCTCTTTATCCCCTTCTGTGCTTACTCTGACTTCCTTGTCCAGTAATTTTGCAATTTCTTCCAATTGGCACCCTGGAAATGCCAGTATAGAATAAGGCTTGATGGTGGAATCTTGATTCTCCTATTCCATACTGATATGTGGAATACCACAGATCTAGTCACTAGTGGTTCAGTTCTTGGATTAGGACTGGTCTATATCCTCCCTCCTATTTATTTATTTTTTAGTAAATATTTATTGTTAAATAAATAAATATTTATTTATGTTCTGTTGCCCAGGCTGGAGTGCAGTGGTGTGATCATGGCTTAGTGCAACCTCGAACTCCTGGGGCTCAAGGGATCCTCCTGTCTCAGTCTCCCAAGTAGCTAGGACTATAGGTGCATGCCATTACATCTGGCTTTTTTTTTTTTTTTTTTTTTTGGTAGAGATGAGATGTCATTACATTGCCCAGGCTGATCTCGAACTGCCAACCTCAAGCTGTCTTCCTGTGTTGGCCTCCCAAAGTGTTGGGATTACAGGTGTGAGCCACTGTGCCCAGCCTTTGCTTTTATCTGTCATTGCTATATGTTTGGAGGAGAGGGGTGTATCAAAGCATGAATTTTATGAATGTATGTAGTAAACTTTCTTTGTTCTGTTATTTGACTGTCTCTTCCACCACACAAACATCCTCTCTCTTCTCTGAGACTCTTGATGATGGATATGAGAAATGTTTATTCTCTCATTTTTATTTTTCATTTGTTCTTTCAATCTTCTTATCTCTTGTACCATGTCATCTTTTTTTACCATCATGTTCCCAGTGCATAGCACCATGTACATATTAATCATAGTAGGAATACATCTCTGCATCTTGTTTGATCACATATTTGGTGAACAAATGAATTAATAAATAAACATGTATTGCATATATACTGTAAGCCAGACACTGTGCTAGACTTTGAGAATTCAGAGATGAGCCAGGCAAGGCATGGTGGCTCATGCATATAATCCCAGCACTTTGGGAAGCTGAGGCTGAAGGATCACTTGGGGCCAGGAGTTAAGACCTGCCTGGGCAACATGGCAAGAACTTATCTCCATAAAAAATTTTTAAAAATTAGCTGGGCATGGTAGTGCATGTTTGCAGTCCTAGCTAAAGGGGAGGCTGAGGTGGTAGGATTGCTTGAACCCAGGAGGTCAAGACTGCTATGGGCCATGATTGTACCACTGCACTCCAGCTTGAGTGACAGAGAAAGACCCTGTCTCTAAAAAAAGAGAAGAGCCGGCCGCTGTCTTCACCCTTGTGAAACTGACAGTTCAACAGGAGAGGTGTCATGCACACAGAGAAGTGACTTTAAAAGCTAAGAGAGTACGGCAGAAGTTGGGACTAAGTAGAGAGTAGGTATAAAGGGGGCATGCTCAGGTCCACCCTGGAGGGAGTGGGCCTATCAGAAAATGGTAGGAGATGATGCTCAGGCTAAGCCTTGACAGGTAAGCAGTTACTATGAGGTAGACATAGTGGGAAGAGGCTTTCCTTAACCCCCAATTGAATTCAGGTCCTATTTTCTTGTTATATCTATTACTAAGGTAAATATATGTAATATATATATAGTTTATATATTTACCTTTAAATATAATATATATATACACATTATTTTTTAAAATTGAGATGGAGTCTTTCTCTGTCGCCCAGGCTGGAGTGGAATGGCATGATCTCGGCTCACTGCAACCTGTGCCTCCCGGATTCAACCAATTCTGCCTCAGCCTCCCAAGTAGCTGGGATTACAGGTGCCCACCACCATGCCCAGCTAAGTTTAGTATATTTAGTAGAGACGAGTTTCACTATATTGGCCAGACTGGTCTCGAACTCCTGACCTCAGGTGATCCACCTGCCTCGGCCTCCCAAAGTTCTAGGATTACAGGCGTGAGCCACCACACCCAGCCGGTAATTTAAATTTATATCAGTGATTACTTAAAGTCTGTCTCTCTTACTACATACTCCACAAGGCTAGGATCATCATCTTGTTTCAGCATTGCATCTCCAGTGCTTGACTTTTAGTAACTATGTAATAATATCTGTGAATGAATGAATGAGGAACTTCTAGGTGAAAAAGTAACAGGCAGAAACATAAGTGATAACAAATCTTGACAAGTTTGAGGAAGGCAAGCTGGTTACTAAGACTGTAGTGAATATAGGGAGGTAGGGTTGCTGTAACTGCAAAAAGCTCGTCAGAAACCACTCAATATGAAAGGTTGTATGGCCCTCTTATTTAGGATTTGAGATATACCCAGCTTATGCTGAAATTGGCTTTAGAGCAAATCATGTGACTCGTGATTTTGAAAATTAGTTTCTGAGGAAGTTTTGTTATGACATATTATATTTTAAATCTGCTTTTCTCTGTTATGTTGATTATATTCACTTACTAATTCTGCAAATACAACTGAGCATCTACTATGTACCAGTCAGACACTGGGGGTGACCCTCATTCATAGGAACATGATTCAATGTGGGTGACATTCTTAGGAACATGAAATAGGAAGTGATCCTGCCCTTAAAAGGGCCTACTCTCTAGTAAATGGCAATATAAGTAAGAAAGCAACTACTTGTCAAAAAATATTGTTCAATATGGCTGAAGCTTCTAGATCCAACTACCAGTTTTCAGGAAATGGAGAAGATGGAAGAACATAATACTCCACTATGGGGATTCCATCAGCAAAATGTAGACTCTGGGGAATTTATAGAATGAAAAACTCCGTTTCTTCAACAAAAGAATTGCAAGAAAAAAATTGATGGAGATGGAATCTGTAGAGTAAAAGAATCTCAAAGACATAGCAACCAACTGGAATGACGGGATTTATTTGGATTCCTGATTCAAACAAGCATAGTGCTAAAAAACATGACATTTATGAGATGTTTGGGAATGTGAACTTTGACAGGAGATTTAATGATTAAGAAATTATTCCTGCTGGGCGCAGTGGCTCACGCCTGTAATTCCAGCACTTTGGGAGGCCGAGGCAGGCGGATCACAAGGTCAGGAGTTCGAGACAAGCCTGGCTAATATGGTGAAACCCCTTCCCTTCTGAAAACACAAAAATTAGCTGGTCGTGGTGGCGGGCACCTGTAGTCCCAGCTACTCGGGAGGCTGAGGCAGGAGAATCGCTTGAACCCAGGGGGTGGAGGTTGAAGTGAGCCGAGATCGTGCCACTGCACTCCAGTCTGGTGACAGAGTGAGACTGTCTCAAAAAAAAAAAAAAAGAAATTATTCCTAATTTTTTAGTCGTGATAATGTTAAAGAGTCCTTCTCTTTTTAATATACATAATGATATGTACACATGAAATAATGTGATGAAATGGTTTGATATTTGGGATTTGCTTTAAAATAATACAGTGGGGAGGGATACGGATGGACATCAAAATGAAGAGAGATTGGCCATGAATTCGTAATTGTTGAATCTGAGTGATGGGTACATAGGAATTCATTACATTATTGTGTTTACATCTTTAGATGTCAGAGCCTTTTCATGATAAAAAAAATTACAAAAAGACAAATTACAATATACCCTTTGAGTTCAGTAAGACTAGGGTATTATGGAAATACACAGAATGTTCATGTGACTCAGACCAGAAGGGACAGAAGACTTCCTGGAAGAGAAGTGTCTGAAGCTCTTCATGCCCAGTTCTCATGGACAACAGGTTTCTTCCTCCAGGGCTGGGAGATAGTTACAGTCTCATTCTCAGAGATAGTTGCAACCTCCTCCACAGCCCGTGGCCATGTGTAGCCCTAGCAGGCTTGGTGCTCTGTCTTTGGCTCACTCTTCTCCTATAGCCTCCCTTTAGACTCAAGATTACAGCGTCAGGCCAAGGTATATTCGCCTCTTTGGCTTTGAGGCAGAGCAGACACACAGCAGCAGCCTCTTGGTTGGAAACAGACCGGCTTTGGGTTTTAAAAATTTATTTTATTTTTTTAGAGAGAATGCCTCATTGTGTTGCCTAGGCTGGATTCAAACGCAGGGTCAAAGCATCTTTCTGCCTCAGCTCCCCTAGTAGCTTTACACGCGTACGTACGTGTGTGTGTGTGTGTGTGTGTTTAAACAAGGAGATCCATAAGCCACCACTGTTAGCTATACTAAACCTACAGAAACTAGACTCAAAGATGAACCTCAGAGATTATCCAGAACAACTCTCTTAATTTTTAAGGGTGGGATAATTGAGACCTGGACGCTTATAACACTTTGCCCAAGTGCCCTTACCTTCCTAGCAGTGGGATTTTGACAGAATGCAAAGGATTTGCCTTGTCTTGTTTCTCTCTGTTACATTTTTCTCTACGCCTCCCTCTCCAAAAAAACAGCTGCCTGATTTCATAATATGCATATTCTCATGTTAAAGGCTCTGAGAATAATTGTCATTCTATTTAACTGAACATTTCTTAAATTCGAGTACCCTCCCACGCCCACATGTTTGTTGAATACCTATTGTCCTTGAGAATTTGTGCTCTACAGAGGACACTTTGGGGGCTCCTAGTCTACACTTTGTTAGTCTCTCATTCCTCCATTTATCTATCCCTGATCTCCATTGCTGTGATAAGCAAAGAAGGAGTTGTAGCAGTTGGCAGTTGGGCCCCTTCCCCCAACAAGGAGCTCTTCTTTTATCTGTGTTTCCCATCTGCTCTTCCCTGCAGCAGAAGCTTTTCAGTGTGGATGTTTCTCAACTGGAATGGGAGCACATGGTTTGGGTAAATGTAATTAGTGTATTCCTAGGGAAATACAATGAGGTATGCAGAATCCAAGTGCTTTGCATGCTTAGAGAAACGTCATAAAATATGTGCTCCAGTACTTTTCTCTTTATTGAAGAAAAAAGGCAGATGGGGATCATGGTAATTAAAATGTAGGATCAGTAAAAAAAAAAAAAAAAAAAAAAAA
>NW_016813165.1:175048-185210 GCF_001698545.2 Rhinopithecus bieti
AAAAAAAAAAAAAAAAAAAAAAATAGGGATAAACACACTTTCTGGTTTTGTATTCCTTCAGTCCCAAGCATTTGAAACTCCTTTCATAGGCATGAATAGCTATAAAGAAATCTGCTGATCAGAGTATCCCAATAAGAAAAACTACACGAGAGCCCCATAGCTATAATCCCTACCAAGGACCTCAGGGAGGGAGGCAGCAGGAAGATGGCACTATTTGCACCGTCTGGGAGAAAGCAGGTACTGACCTGGGCCAGGGTCCTTGTGTGGGCTGCAGCTTCTCCCAAAACACCAGTTCCCCAGATGGAAGACAACCTATAAGGGGCACATCCGAGAGTTTTGTGACCTTGGCAAGTCATCTTAACTCCTTGGATTTAGATTTCTACTTATAAACTTGAAATAAACAATTTCAAAAATACTTTGTGGTTCTAACTTTTCTTGAATTGAGAAGGACATTGGAGACATGCTCGTAAAAACTAAATTTTATGTGTTGCGTCATATGGTTTTGTTTTGTGTCCCCACGCAGATCTCATCTTGAATTATAATCCCCAGGTGTTGACGGAGGGATCAAGTGCAAGGCTATCGGATCATGGGGGCAGTTTCCCCCATGCTGTTCTTGTGATGCGAGTTCTCACAAGATCTGATGGTTTTATAAATGGTTGATAGTTCCTCCTTCACACACTCTCTCTCCCCTGCTGCTTTGCGAAAAAGGTGACTGCTTCCCCTTTGCGATGATTATAAGTTTCCTGAGGCCTCCCCAGGCATGTGGAACTGTGAGTCAATTAAACCTCTTTCCTTTATAAATTACCCAGTCTCAGGGAAGTTCTTTATAGCAGTGTGAAAATGGACTAATACGGTATGTTATCTCGTTATTTTCTCCCATAGCAACTTGGGATGATAAGGGCCCATCATCCACAATTCCCTGATGAGGACAGGAAGGTTCATAGTCCTTAGCTGATTAGGATTAGGCAGCTATTAAGTGATCAAATCTGAATTTGAACCCAGGTCTGTCTGAGTCACTAAATTATACTTTTTTCACTTCAGGAAATAATGTTTCCCTGGGTCCTAAAAATTAGGAAAATGGAAATGCCTGTGAATTTATTAAGCATCTACAGTTGCCAGCCCCCGTGCTAGGAGGTGGAAATATAGTGGGAGCCCTGATGTAGCTAACAGCCTTGAGAGGCTTGAAGGTGTGATTTTTAAGGTTCTTCCTTGTGGCTAAAGAAGAAATACAAAAATACACTTTGATCTACCTTAAACTTATGCAGCCCTCTACAATTTCCAGGTTCTTCAAGTTCATTTTCTTATTGTGATCTTCACAATAAGTGAGAGAGGAAATAGTATAGACAGTATTAAACCCATTTTCCAGATAAGAAAATTGAGGCTTAGAAAACGTGTAGCATGGCCAGGCGCGGTGGCTCATACCTGTAATCCCAGCACTTTGGGAGGCCTAGGTGGGTGGATCACCTGAGGTTGGGAGTTCGAGACCAACCTGACCAACATGGTGAAACCCCTTCTGTACTAAAAATACAAAAATTAGTCGGGCATGGTGGTGTGTGCCTGTAATCCCAGCTACTCAGGAGACTGAGGCAGGAGAATTGCTTGAACCCAGGAGGAGGAGGAGGTTATAGTGAGCTGAGATCTTGCCATTGCACTCCAGCCTGGGCAACAAGTGAGACTCCATCTCAAAAAAAAAAAAAAAAAGAAGTAGCAGAACATGAGCCTTCCTAGGCCACATCCAGTGCTCTTCTATTATACAAGGCAGCCTTTTGCATTCAGTAGGAAATCATAATTACTGTTTAATTCAGCCAGGAGTTTTTTTGTTTGTTTAGCTGTTGTTTTATGTGGTGCCAAGTAGCTTTGGTGGCAGTTTTCATTTTTCTTTGGCCTTTGTAGGCATAGAAACATCTGCCTGAAATGTTCCTGGGCAGAGGCCCACTCTGTCTGTTTGCAGGCTTCTGAGCTGGTGCCTCACAACCCAGGCAGTGGTAATGGCCCCAACTGTCACTGCCTCTTAGCAAGGCCACATTGTATTGAATAAGACCTACCTCTAGCCCAGTTCAGCCTGCATCCACACACATGGTGTCCAAAATGGTCCCAGCTAGGGCTATAATTTCTGGATCCCTCATTCAACCCACCACTCTTTTCCAGGGCTGGGCACCATGCTTGAGGAGAGGCACACATAAGTGGAAATGAATTAGGATGTATCCCAGAGTCCATGCTGCCTGAGAAGCAACTGAGGGGACTACAGAGGTTTTGAGAAGCAAACACATAGATGGATGAGGGAGGAGAAAGTGAAAATAAATATTGATTTAGTATTGTGTGTCGGGCATTGTACTAGGGTCTGGAAATAGAGCAACATTCTTGCCCTCATGGAGCATATGCTAAGTAATAGAAATAATAACTTATGTTTTTCTGAGAGCTTATCTCAGCCAGATATTGATCTGAGAGCCTCATATAAATAATCACATTTAATCTCCCCAAATCCCCTATGAAGTAGCTGTTATTATCATGCTCATTTTGGAGGTAACAAACACTGAGGCACACAGGTAAAGAACTTGATCCAGATCTTCTTTTTTCAGAGACAGTGTTTCTCTCTGTCACCCAGGCTGGAATGCAGGGGCATGCTCATAGCTCACTGCAGCCTCAAACTCCTGGGTTCAAGTGATCTTCCCACCTCTGCCTCCTGAATAGCTAGGACTGCAGATGCACATACCACCATGGTCCACTAGTTTTTTGTCTTGACCAGGCTGATCTGAAACCCCCAGGCTCAAATGATCCTGCTGCCTCAGCCTCCCAAAGTGCTGGGATTACAGGCATGAGCCCCCACACCTGGCCTTGCTCCACATATAATCAGCACAAGGCAGCTGGAGGCTGACCCTGTGCTTTCAGGCTGCAACATCTGTGTGCTGAGCCACCACCAAGCACGCTGCTTTTCTAGAGTCTAAGGAAGCAGCGATAGTGTGTAAAATCCTTGCACACACAGTCTGTTTGATCCTCACAACAGGTCTGCAAGGTATGTTTTAATGCCACGATTTTATAAGTGACAAATCTGTGGCTTGGAGAGATGAAGGGATTTGCCCAGCAGGTTAGTGTCCCACAGCCTGACCTGGAGCCCACCACAGGACCCAGACAGCGGGATCTCCTTTGTGCTGTAGTTTAAATACTCCCTGCAGTGATGACGAACTGCTTTAATAACTATAAAACAGCATTAAGGCAAAGAAAGTGGCTTTTCCTTTTGTTTTCTATAGTTAACTTTCAGGAATGAGGGCTGCCTGTATCTCAGAGACGGCATCCAGGATGCTTTGTGATCAGGTCATCTTCGGGAACAAGGTGCTCTTTCTTTCTTTCTTTTTTATTGAGACGGAGTTTCACTCTTCTCACCCAGGCTGGAATGCAGTGGCGCGATCTCGGCTCACTGCAACCTGTGCTTCCTGGGGTTCAAGCAATTCTCCTGCTTCAGCCTCCTGAGTAGCTGGGATTACAGGCATGTGCCACCATGCCCAGGTAATTTTTGAATTTTTAGTGGAGACAGGGTTTCACCATGTTGGCCAGGCTGGTCTCGAATTCCTGACCTCAGGTGATCTGCCCACCTTGGCCTCCCAAAGTGCTGGGATTACAGGCATGTGCCACCACGGCTGGCCTTCTTTCATTTCTTTATTTGCAATTTTATACTTGTGAATTATGTGCTGTGGAGAACTCAGCAGTGAAATTTCTGGAGGTATCAAGAACCATCTCAGCATTTCTGGTCAGGAGCACTCATGGATGCCTTTCCTTCTGTGTGCCCTGTGGAGTGCATGAATCTCAGAGACAACACATTTTTCTTCTCAGTTACTCACATGTCTTAGGGCAGGTTGTCCTACCTTGAAAACAACATTGGCTTTGACCAATCATATCCTTTTTTTTCACTCCACATTTTGGTAATTAGCCCTGAATATTATGGGGTGGTGGTGGCAGGGTACAGATTTTGTAGCTTTTAGAGCTGGAGAAGGTGAGAAGCCATTTGGGCCAATTCCCTTGCTTTACAAGACAAGGAAACTGGGGAAACTGAGGAATTGGAGGGGGCTTGACTTGCTTATCTAGCAAGCAGTGGCTTTTTCTGCTATCTATACTTCTTAGCTCTCTTAGTCCAACTCCTTCTTTTAAGAGATAACTAAACAGCTATTAAAATGCATGTGACTTGGTCAAGGCCAACAAGTGGATGGTACAAATGAACTAGAAGCCAGGCCTTCTAGCTCCCACTGTCAGCAGTAAAAGGGAAATGGGGCAGGTAGTTTATCTGGAGGTGATCCCAAGAAGCACAAGTGAGGGAGTAGGGAGAGTGGTGGAGAAGGGAGAATGCCCCCAAAGGTGCTTTAGTGAGGAGGCTTCACAGGGACAACTGGGGCTCAGCCCCAAGGGGACCAAGGAACTGTGTTAAATTGCCTCATCTGGAGTCGCCATCCCACCCAAACTGCATGAGCAGATATTTGTCCCAATAATGGGAAAACCATGTCCATAATCAGTGCTTTGGCCAGAAATAACTCATTTCCTCATCTGGAGTTGGAGAAACTGGAGTATTTTTCCAGACTCTTGTTCCTCATTGGTTGAAGATGATTATTCCTGGCTGGTGTTTCTGGGCTGTCCTGTATGAGTGGAGCGAGCTTGGTGTCCTGGAGAAAGCCTGCAGGTGGAGAAGTAGAGAGGTGCAGATAGAAAGCTTAAGTGTTCTGCAAACTATGTATTGAAGCTGCTTGTGGACTCCAAAGTGGCCCAACGGTATGTGGGCTGGAGTCTTGTAGTGTCTGTTATGGAATGTGATTCAGATTGGAGCCAGGAGATAGTAGAAGCCTGCCCTTTCTGTGATGCACAGCACCAAATGCTTAGCATGAGTCAATTATCTTGGGGAAACAGATGAAGGGACTGAAGCATGCATCTGAGGTGATGAGGGGCAAAACAGAGAAAGTTGCACAGACCCAAGAGCTGGATCATGAGAGAAAAAGCCTCAGGAATTGCCCAATCCTGAGCAGAGACTCATGTACTTCCATAGGGTAGGTGACTAGGTCTCTAAGGGGCAACTCAGTACACACACAGCCCTTCTGTGCCCACTCCAGGCATTGGAATGAGATGTGTTGGAACAGGCGAGGTTTTCTCCCACCAGAATAAGGACTCCAGATGCAGTCTCCTGACCTGGGCCTGGCAGCAAATCCCCTCTCCTCTGCCCAGATCCCACCTGCTCTTTGAAGTCTGTGAGCAGTTCCAGGTTTGGGCAAGCTCACTCACCATTTCCAGGTGTCAGCAGGGCACTTGAGGCTGCAGGAACTTTCCAGCTGAGATGACCCTTCATGTCAAATGATTTTTTGCCACACTGAAACACAGGTATTCATAGTGAAGTGTGTTAGGAAGGAGGCAACGAGAGAGCTATTTCTGGCCAAAGCACTGATTATGGACATGGTTTTCCCATTACTGGGACAAATATCTATTCATGCCGTTTGGGTGTGATGGTGAGAGAATAAACTTGATTCTCTCATTTTCTTTTCTTTTTTTTTTTTTAATTGAAGTCAAGGAAAGACTGCTAAGAGCCCAGAGGAGGAAGCTGGACAGAGGAACTCAGTCCCTTTGGGTTCATTGTGTCCCTCAGCTACCAGGGCCAAAAACAGTGACTGACACAACTGGGCTGGTGGATACTTGGCCTCTTTGCTCTTGGCACAGTGGATAGGAAGACAGATGCCGTGCTGCCAGCTCTCCTAGTATTTTATCATCATTTCCTTCTCTGTCAGTGTCAGTATCCAAACAACTGAACTACTATCCAGAGAAGCAGAGAGAGGCTCTGTATGCTAAACAAGACACTGTGTTGGACTGGGAGGCAGGGGACCTGCCACTAACTGGCTCTCTGGGCCTCAGGGTCCTCATCCCCAAGCCAGGGAGAAAGATGAGAGGGTATATGTCTCCTCTTCCACATCAGAAGGTGATGCTTTCTCATTTTATTTTTATTTTTTCCCTGGGAAGGAAATCTGAGATTGAAGTTCTACTGTGAGCTAAGGTTTTGTTACTTACTTTGGCAGTTACTTTGCCCTCTCTGAGGTTGTTTTCTCATCTGTAAAGTGAGGATAATAAATAAAGCCTGCTGTTTCTAGCTCAGGAGGGTTTTGAGGGAAAATCAAGTGAGATGATGATTATAAAAACGCTCTATAAACTATATAATGTTTCATTAATTCATCCATCCATTCATTCATATGATTAACGAGCATCTATGCATGCATTGGTTCCTGAGAACCAATCAGCACATGTATAGATGCAGTCTCTGGCCTTGAGGGGGTCTCAGTTTTATGTAAACATAGACAAAAAGCACATAGATTACTGTGGCTTATACTAAAATAGCTATGAGAGCACAGAAGACCTGGCAGCTCTCAGGGGCAAGCTGACACACACCCCTAACAGGAGAGTAACACACATATCCAATCTACAGCCATTTACAGAATTCGTGCTCAGTATGTGTGTATCTGTCTCCTGGTTGAGGCCTGCACTTCCCTGGCTCTTATGTCACTACTTTTTTCCCCAATTCTCTCCTGTTTCTTGATATGTCTGTTTTTGGCCAGCCCTCCTTCCCAGGCCACAGTGACAGAGCAGGTGTGCTGTTCCTTCTTGGGCAAACATCCCATAGAGGGAGTGGGGCCAACTTTCCAGGTAGTACAGGCTGTTCTTATGTGCACACAGCCTCAGGGACAAGTCGGCCAAGTCTAGCATGCTTTTTTGCATATACATTGTTTATGAAGTCATAGCATGCCATGGAATAAAAGACCAGAAATCCTAACATTTCCCCTCTCCTCATGAAGTGCAAAACTCCCTTATATCTACTAAGTATATAAGGAGCTGGGCACTGGCTCAGCGTCATGGCCACCAGCACTTTTTTCCAGATAGCAGGAAGCAAGCCTGCAGGAGATCAGAGGAACTGTGTCTGTAAGAACCTTTGAGCTTGTGGAAAGGGCATATCAGTAGTGACCAATGGTGAGACTGCCCACTGATGACTAGTCTGAGGGGTGATCACTGCCCAGAAGAGAGAAGCCGTCTAAGAAGCATTTCTTTCTCATCCTGTTCACTTCTGGAAGTGTTGCTATATCTCTTCTACTCATCTTTTCTCCGCAAAGACCCCAGAAGTATTCCTGTGTCTTTTGTTTTTGTACTAGAAACTCTCCTAACAAACCTTCATGTTACTGCCTAACCAGGTAAACTGGGGCTCTCTCTCTCATCTGCAAATGTTCTAATTGATACCTGTGGGAGGTGAAGTTCTTGCAGCTAAGAGGCAACTCTGTTTGCATGTAGACTTTCACTCCCACTAATTGAGTTATTTTTACGCATTCTTATTGCTTACCAAGAATTAGGTCTATTGGATCCTAAACTGTTTATTCCAATTGTAGTTACTGTTGTCATGTAATTCAATATAATATTAGGTAAACTGATGAAATACAAAATAAAGCTTATTTTCACAAAACTAAGTAGCATTTTAAAACCTTCAATAAAATGAGGAGTTTATAAAAATTGATATAAAGGTATAGGTGAAACAACTGGACATGATATAATAAAATTTGGACCTGTTACTTTTGTCACATCCCATTGGCCAGAGCTTGTTTCCATGGCCATGTTTAGTTGCTTGCAGGCTGGAAAATGCCTAGGAGGCCTCATGCCCAGCTCAAATCTGGGTTTCCATGACTTCAAGAAAGACTGGGAGAAGAGATACTGGGGACATGTAGCACTCTGTATAAAGGCACTTTTTTCTACGATTCAGTGATTTGACCAAAAATTTTTTGACTAATGGATTATTGGCCAAGACATCCTCAGATAAGAGGATTCTTACTGTATAGCTACTTTCCCTGCACCCTCACCATACTCTTCTCTAGTTTAAGTCCTATTCAGCCTTTGTCCATTCATTGGCCTTTTAATCATTCATTTATTTACTCCACAGATATTTATTGTTGTACGAGGCACTGGACACTGAGGAAACAGGAACAGGCAAGGAAGACAGGTCTGAGGTATTTTGTTAGAGCAGTACAAGAGGACTAAGACGTCATCTATAAAATAAGAGGCTTAGATTTAATAACTGCCATGCTTGTCACTATGCCATAAGTCAAAATGCTTACACTCCTATTACCAGCTTCCTAGGGCAGAAGTGGCTGGGTTTTGAGTCATGGGACTTTGCAGCCATGGTCATTGCTAAAGACTGGATGTAAGAGAGGCTAGTGGCTTCAGAGTTGGTCTGGTCTGAGATCTGTGCTTTAGGGGAAGGGGGGCCTGAGTAACTACACCAATAAAATCCTTTCTGTCAAGGAATTTGAAGGCACTCAGTGAGACACAAAGGACAGAGAAGCTCAGAGTTAGGCAGAGAAGCCAGTGACAGAGCCATGTGACTGATACAGAAGTGAAGGAACAAGGAGTTGCTGGGAGAAATAAAAACCAAGGAATAAGGGGTGCTGGTGGATCATTAGAAGAGTTGTGGTACCCAGAGTGACCATGGCTGCGATAGGTCCCTCTGCTTCCTTATTTCCCACATGGCAGTTTAGGTAATGTATGAGCTCTTGGCAATTTATTTAACAAACATCTTCATAGTGCCAGGTACAATTTTAGGCATTTTATAATTCTTATATAGGTACTATCTTTTATTTTATTTTACTTTATTATATTATTACTTTAAGTTCTAGGGTACATGTGCACAACATGCAGGTTTGTTATATATGTACACATATGCCATGTTAGTGTGCTGCACCCGTTAACTCATCATTTACATTAGGTATATCTCCTAATGCTATCCCTCCCCTACCCCACCCCACGACAGACCCGAGTGTGTGATGTTCCCCACCCTGTGTCCAAGTGTTTTCATTGTTCAATTCCCACCAATGAGTGAGAATATGTGGTGTCTGGTTTTCTGTCCTTGTGATAGTTTGCTCAGAGTGATGGTTTCCAGCTCCATCCATGTCCCTACAAAGGATATGAACTCATCCTTTGTTATAGCTGCAGAGTATTCCATGGTGTATATGTGACACATTTTCTTAATCCAGTCTATTATAGACGGACATTTGGGTTGGTTCCAAGTCTTTGCTATTGTGAATAGTGCCTCAATAAACATACATGTGCACGTGTCTTTATAGAAGCATGATTTATAGTCTTTTGGGTATATACCCAGTAATGGGATGGCTGGGTCAAATGGTATTTCTAGTTCTAGATCCTTAAGGAATTGCCACACTGTCTTCCACAATGGTTGAACTAGTTTACAGTCCCACCAACAGTATAAAAGTGTTCCTATTTCTCCATATCCTCTCCAGCACCTGTTATTTCCTGACTTTTTAATGATTGTCATTCTAACTGATGAGAGATGGTATCTTATTGTGGTTTTGATTTGCATTTCTCTGATGGCCAGTGATGATGAGCATTTTTTCATGTGTCTGTTGTCTGCATAAATGTCTTCTTTTGAGAAGTGTCTGTTCATATCCTTTGCCCACGTTTTGATGGGGTAGTTTGATTTTTCCTTCTAAATATGTTTGAGTTTTTTGTAGGTTGTGGACATTAGCCTTTTGTCAGATGGATTTTGTAAAACTTTTCTCCCATTCTGTAGGTTGCCTGTTCATTCTGATGGTAGTTTCTTTTGCTGTGCAGCTCTTTAGTTTAATTAGATCCCATTTGTCCATTTTGGCTTCTGTTGCCATTGCTTTTGGTGTTTTAGTCATGAAGTCCTTGCCCACGCCTATGTCCTGAATGGTATTGCCTAGGTTTTCTTCTAGGGTTTTTATGGTTTTAGGTCTAACATTTAAGTCTTTCATCCATCTTGAATTAATTTTTGTATAAGGTGTAAGGAAGGGATCCAGTTTCAGCTTTCTACATATGGCTAGCCAACACCATTTATTAAATAGGGAATCCTTTCCCCATTTCTTGTTTTTGTCAGGTTTGTCAAAGATCAGATGGTTGTAGATGTGTGGTATTTCTGAGGGCTCTGTTCTGTTCCATTGGTCTATATCTCTGTTTTGGTACCAGTACCATGCTGTTTTGGTTACTGTAGCCTTGTAGTATAGTTTGATGTCAGCTAGCGTGATGCCTCCAGCTTTGTTCTTTTTGCTTAGGACTGTCTTGGCAATGTGGGCTCTTTTCTGGTTCCATACGAACTTTAAAGCAGTTTTTTCCAATTCTGTGAAGAAAG
>NW_016813165.1:187864-194219 GCF_001698545.2 Rhinopithecus bieti
TGGTACCGGTTTTTCTTTTCCATGTATAGTGCTTCTTTTAGGAGCTCTTGTAAAGGCAGGTCTGGTGGTAACAAAATCTCTAAGCATTTGCTTGTCTGTAAAGGATTTTATTTCTCCTTCACTTATAAAACTTAGTTTGCCTGAATATGAAATTCTGGGTTTGAAATCCTTTAAGAATGTTGAATATAGGCCCCCACTCTCTTCTGGCTTGTAGAGTTTCTGCCGAGAGATCTGCTGTTAGTCTGATGGGCTTCCCTTTGTGGGTAACCCGACCTTTCTTCCTGGCTGCACTTAACATTTTTCGCTTCATTTCAACTTTGTGAACCTGACAATTATGTGTCTTGGAGTTGCTCTTCTCAAGGAGTATCTTTGTGGCATTCTCTGTATATCCTGAATTTGAATGCTGGCCTGCCTTGCTGGGTTGGGGAAGTTCTCCTGAATAATATCCTAAAGAGTGTTTTCCAACTTGGTTCCATTCTCCCCATCACTTTCAGGTACACCAATCAGACATAGATTGGGTGTTTTCACATAATCCCATATTTCTTGAAAATTTTGTTCATCTTTTTAATCTTTTTTTCTCTAAACTTCTCTTCTCACTTCATTTCACTCATTTGATCTTCAATCACTGATACCCTTTCTTCCACTTGATCGAATCAGTTACTGAAGCTTGTGCCTGCATCACGTGCCATGGTTTTTAGCTCCATCAGGTCATTTAAGGTCTTCTCTATGCTGTTTATTCTAGTTAGCCATTCATCTAATCTTTTTTCAAGGTTTTTAGCTTCCTTGCAATGGGCTCGAACCTCCTCCTTTAGCTCAGAGAAGTTTGTTATTACCGATCCTCTGAAGTCTTCTTCTTTCAACTCATCAAAGTCATTCTCCATTCAGCTTTGTTCCATTGCTGGCGAGGAGCTGTGTTCCTTTGGAGGAGAAGAGGTGCTCTGATTTTTAGAATTTTCAGCTTTTCTGCTCTGGTTTCTCCCCATCTTTGTGGTTTTATCTGTCTTTGGTCTTTGATGATGGTGATGTACAGATGGGGTTGTGGTGTGGATGTCCTTTCTGTTTGTTAGTTTTCCTTCTAACAGTTAGGACCCTCAGCTGCAGGTCTGTTGCAGTTTGCTGGAGGTCCACTCCAGACCCTGTTCGCCTGGGTATCACCAGTGGAGGCTGCAGAACAGCAAATATTGCAGAACAGCAAATGTTGCTCCCTGATCCTTCCTCTGGAAGCTTCATCTCAGAGGGGCACCTGGCTGTATGAGGTGTTCTTCGGCCCCTACTGAGAGGTGTCTCCCACTTAGGCTACTTGGGGGTCAGGGACCCACTTGAGGAGGTAATCTGTCCATTCTCAGATCTCAAACTCCATGCTGAGAGAACCACTACGCTCTTCAAAGCTGTCAGACAGGGTCATTTAAGTCTGCAGAAGTTTCAGCTGCCTTTTGTTCAGCTATGCCCTGCCCCCAGAGGTGGAGTCTACAGAAGCAGGCAGGCCTTCTTGAGCTGTGGTGGGCTCCACACAGTTCGAGCTTCCTGGCTGCTTTGTTTACCTGCTCAAGCCTCAGCAATGGCAAACGCCCTTCCCCTGCCTCGCTGCCACCTTGGAGTTCAATCTCAGACAGGTGTGCTAGCAGTGAGCGAGGTTCCGTGGGCATGGGACCCTCTGAGCCAGGCACAGGATATAATCTCCTGGTGTGCCATTTGCTAAGACTGTTGGAAAAGCACAGTATTAGGGTGGGAGTGTCCCAGTTTTCCAGGTATCATCTGTCACAGCTTCCCTTGGCTAAGAAAGGGAATTCCCTGACCCCTTGTGTTTTTTGGATGAGGCATTGCCCTGCCTGGCTCCATGGGCTGCACCCACTGTCCAACAAGCCCCAGTGAGATGAACCCAGTACTTCAATTGGAAATGCAGAAATCACGCATCTTCTGCATCGCTCATTCTGGGAGCTGCAGGCTGCAGCTGTTCCTATCCGGCCATCTTGGAACTGGCTCTATTTTATTTCATTATACTTTAAGTTCTGGGATACATGTGCAGATGGGCCGGTTTGTTACATAGGTATACATATGCCATGGTGGTTTGCTGTACCTGTCATCTACATTAGGTATTTCTCCTAAGCTAGCCCTCCCTTTACCCTCCACCCCCCAACAGACCCTGGTGTGTGATGTCCCCTTCCCTGTGTCCATGCATTCTCATTGTTCAACTGCCACTTATGAGTGAGTACATGTGGTGTTTGGTTTTCTATTCTTGTGTTAGTTTGCTGAGAATGATGGTTTCCACCTTCATCTGTGTCCCTGCAAAGGACATGAACTCATTCTTTTTTATGGCTGCATAGTATTCCATGGTGTATATATGCCACATTTTCTTTATCCAGTCTATCACTGATGGGCATTTGAGTTGGTTCCAAGTCTTTGCTATTGTAAGTAGTGCTGCAATAAACATATGTGTGCATGTGTCTTTATAGTAGAATGATTTATAATCCTTTGGGTATATACCCAGTAATGGGATTGCTGGGTCAAATGGTATTTCTGGTTCTAGATCCCTGAGGAATCACCACACTGTCTTCCACAATAGTTGAACTAATTTACACTCCCACCAATAGTATAAAAGCATTCCTATTTCTCCACATCCTCTCCAGCATCTGTTGTTTCCTGACTTTTTAATGATTGCCATTCTAACTGGCGTGAGATGGTATCTCATTGTGGTTTTGATTTGCATGTCTCTAACTTGTGATGATGAGCTTTTTTTCACATATTTTTTGGCCACATAAAGTCTCTTTTGAGAAATGTCTGTTCATATCCTTTGCCCACCTTTTGATGGACTTGTTTTTTTCTTAAATTTGTTTAAGTTCCTTGTAGATTCTGGATATTAGCCCTTTGTCATATGGATAGATTGCAAAAATTTTCTCCCATTCTGTAGGTTGCCTGTTCACTCTGATGATAGTTTCTTTTGCTGTACAGAAGCTCCATAGTTTCATTAGATCCCATTTATTGATTTTGGCTTTTGTTGCCATTGCTTTTGGTATTTTAGTCATGAAGTCTTTGCCCATGCCTATGTCCTGAATGGTACTGCCTAGGTTTTCTTCTAGGGTTTTTATGGTTTTAGGTCTTACTTTTAAGTATTTAATCCATCTTGAGTTAATTTTTGTATAAGGTATAAGGAAGGGGTAAAGTTTCAGTTTTCTGCATATGGCCAGCCAGTTTTCCCAACACCATTTAATAAGTAGGGAATCCTTTCCCCATTGCTTGTTTTTGTTAGGTTTTTCAAAGATCACATGGTTGTAGATGTGTGGTGTTATTTCTGAGGCCTCTGTTCTGTTCCATTGGCATATATACATGTGTGTGTGTGTGTGTGTGTGTGTGTGTGTGTGTGTGTGTGTTTTGGTACCAGTACCATGCTGTTTTGTTAACTGTAGCCTTGTAGTATAGTTTGAAGTCAGGTAACATGATGCCTCTAGCTTTGTTCTTTTTCCTTAGGATTGTCTTGGCTTTATGGGCTCTTTTTTTGTTCCATATGAAATTAAAGTATTTTTTTCTAATTCTGTGAAGAAGGTCAATGGTAGCTTGATGGGGATGGCACTGGATCTATAAATTACTTTGGGCAGGACGACCATTTTCACGATATTGATTCTTCCTATCCAAGAGCATGGAATGATTTTCCATTTGTTTGTGTCCTCTCTTATTTCCTTGAGCAGTGGTTTGTAGTTCTCCTTGAAGAAGTCCTTCACATCCCTTGTATGTTGGATTCCTAGGTATTTTATTCTCTTTGTAGCAGTTGTGAATTGGAGTTCACTCAGGATTTGGCTCTCTGTTTATTGTGTTGTGTATAGGAATGCTTGTGCTTTTTGCACATTGATTTTGTATCGAGACTTTGCTGAAGTTGCTTATCAGCTTAAGGAGATTTTGAGCTGAGACGAGGGGGTTTTCTAAATATACAGTCATGTCATCTGCAAACAGAAACCATTTGACTTCCTCTTATCCTATTTGAATACCCTTTATTTCTTTCTCTTGCCTGATTGCCCTGGCCAGAACTTCCAATACTATGTTGAGTAGGAGTGGTGAGAGAGGGCATCCTTGTCTTGAGCTGGTTTTCAAAGGGAGTGCTTCCAGTTTTTGCCCATTCTGTATGATATTGACTGTGGGTTTGTCATAATTAGCTCTTATTATTTTGAGATACATTCCATCAGCACCTAGTTTATTGAGAGTTTTTAGCATGAAGGGGTGTTGAATTTTCCTGAAGGCCTTTTCTGCATCTGTTGAGATAATCATGTGGTTTTAATCATTGGTTTTGTTTATGTAACAGATTATCTTTATTGATTTGCATATGTTGAATCAGCCTTGCATCCCAGGTAGGAACCCAACTTGATCATGGTGGATAAGCTTTTTGATGTGCTCCTGGATTTGATTTGCCAGTATTTTATTCAGGATTTTTGCACCGATGTTTATCAGGGATATTGGTCTAAAATTCTCTTTTTTTGTTGTTGTGTCTCTGCCAGGCTTTGGTATCAGGATGATGCTCACCTCATAAAATGAGTAAGGGAGGATTCCCTCTTTTTTGTTGTTTGGAATAGTTTCAGAAGGAATGGTACCAGCTCTTCTTTGTACCTCTGGGAGAATTCAGCTGTGAATCCATCTGGTCCTGAACTTTTTTTGGTTGGTAGGCTATTAATTACTGCCTCAATTTCAGAACTTGTTATTGGTGTATTCAGGGATTTGACTTATTCCTGGTTTAGTTTTGGGAGGGTATATGTGTCCAGGAATTCATCCATTTCTTCTAGATTTTCTAGTTCATTTGTGTAGAGGTGCTTATAGTATTCTCTGATGGTAGTTTGTATTTCTGTGGGATTGATGGTGATATTCCCTTTTGTTTAGAGCAAGTCCCCCAAAATCTGGCCATAAACTGACCCCAAAACTGGCCATAAACAAAATCTCTGCAGCACTGTAACATGTTCATAATGGCCCTAATGCTGATGCTGGAAGGTTATGGGTTTACCAGAATTAGGGCAAAGAATACCTGGCCTGCCCAGGGCAGAAAACTGCTTAAAGGCATTCTTAAGCCACAAACAACAGTATGAGTGATCTGTGCCTTACGGACATGCTCCTGCTGCAGTTAACTAGCCCAACCTAGCCCTTTAATTCCGCCATCCCTTCGTTTCCCATAAGGGATACTTTTAGTTAATTTAATATCTATAGAAACAATGCTAATGACTGGCTTGCTGTTAATAAATAGGTGGGTGAATCTCTGTTCAGGGCTCTCAGCTCTGAAGGCTGTGAGACCCCTGATTTCTCACTTCACACCTCTGTATTTCTGTGTTTGTGTCTTTAATTCCTCTATCACTGCTGGGTTAGGGTCTCCCTGACCGAGCTGGTTTCAGCACCCTTTATCATTTTTTATTGTATCTATTTGATTCTTCTCTCTTCTCTTCTTTATTAGTCTGGCTAGTGGTCTATTTTGTTGATCTTTTCAAAAAACCAACTCCTGGACTCATTGATTATTTGAATGGTTTTTCGTGTCTCTATCTCCTATAATTCTGCTCTTAGTTATTTCTTGTCTTCTGCTAGCTTTTAAATTTGTTTGCAGTTGCTTCTCTAGTTCTTTTAATTTTGATGTTAGTGTGTCTATTTCAGATCTTTCCTACTTTCTCTTTTGGTGTATTATACACTCATTTAGTGTATAAATTTCCCTCTGAACAATACTTTAGCTGCATCCCAGAGATTCGGGTACATTGTGTCTTTGTTCTCATTGGTATCAAAGAACATCTTTATTTCCACCTTAATTTCAATATTTACCCAGTAGTCATTCAGTAGCAGGTTGTTCAGTTTCCATATAGTTGTGCAGTTTTGAGTGAGTTTCTTAATCCTGAGTTCTAATTTGATTGCACTGTGGTCTGAGAGACTGTTTGTTATAATTTTCATTCTTTTGCACTTGCTGAGGAGTGTTTTACTTTCAATTATGTGTTTTAGAATAAGTGTGATGAGGTGTTGAGAAGAATGCATATTCTGTTGATTTGGGGTAGAGAGTTCTGTAGATGTCTATTAGGCCAGTTGGTGCAGAGCTGAGTTCAAGTCATGAATATCCTTGTTAATTTTCTGCTTCATTGATCTGTCTAATATTGACAGTGTGGTATTAAATTCTCCCACTATTACTGTGTGGTAGTCTAAGTCTCTTTGTAGGTCTCTGAGAACTTGCTTTATGAATCTGGGTACTCCTGTATTAGGTGCATATATATTTAGGATAGTTAGCTTTTCTTGTTGCATTGATCCCTTTATCATTATGTAATGCCCTTCTTTGTCTTTTTGATCTCTGTTGGATTAAAGTCTGTTTTATCCGAGACTAGAATTGCAACCCCTCCTTTTTTTTTTTTTT
>NW_016813165.1:194800-199623 GCF_001698545.2 Rhinopithecus bieti
AAGAGTTAGCTCTTCCTGTTGAATTGATCCCTTTACCATTATGTAATGGCCTTCTTTGTCTCTTTTGATCTTTGATGGTTTAAAGTCTGTTTTATCAGAGACTAAGATTGCAACCCCTGCTTTTTTTTGTTCTCCATTTGCTTGGTAAATATTCCTCCATCCCTTTATTTTGAGCTTATGTGTGTCTTTGCATGTGAGATGGGTCTCCTGAATACAGCACACCAATGGGTCTTGACTCTTAATCCCATTTGCTAGTCTGTGTCTTTTAATTTTGGGGCATTTAGTACATTTACATTTAAGATTATAATTGCTATGTGTTAATTTGATCCTGTCAATATGATGCCAGTTGGTTATTTTGCCCGTTAGTTGATGCAATTTCTTCCTAGCATTGATGGTCTCTACAATTTGGTATGTTTTCGCCATGGCTGGTACTGGTTGTTCCTTTCCATGTTTAGTGCTTCCTTCAGGAGCTCCTGTAAGGCAAGCCTGGTGGTGACAAAATCTCTCAGCATTTGCTTGTCTGTAAAGGATTTTATTTCTCCTTCACTTATGAAACTTAGTTTGGCTGGATATGAAATTCTGGGTTGAAAATTCTTTTCTTTTAAAGTGTTGAATATTGGTCCCAACTCTCTTCTGGCTTGTAGGTTTCTGCAGAGAGATCTGCTGTTAGTCTGATGGACTTCCCTTTGTAGGTAACCTGACCTTTCTCTCTGGATGCCCTTAACACTTTTTCATTTGTTTCAGCCTTGGTGAATCTGACAATTATGTGTCTTGGGGTTGCTCTTGAGGAGTATCTTTGTGGCATTCTCTGTATTTCCTGAATTTGAATGTTGACCTGCCTTGCTAAGTTGGTGAAGTTCTCCTGGATAATATCCTGAAGAGTGTTTTCTAACTTGGTTCCATTTTCCCCGTGACTTTCAGGTACACCAATCAAACATAGATTTGGTCTTTTCACATAGTCCCATATTTCTGGGAGGCTTTATTTGTTCCTTTTCCTTCTTTTTTCTCTAATCTTGTCTTCATGCTTTATTTCATTAAGCTGATCTTCAATCTCTGATACCCTTTCTTCTGCTTAATCGATTTAGCTATTGATACTTGTGTATGCTTCCCGAAGTTCTCGTGCTGTGTTTTTCAAGCCTCAGCATGGCAGACACCTCTCCCTGCACCAAGCTCGACCATTCAAGGTTGACCTCAGAATGCTGTGCTGGCAGCAAGAATTTCAAGACAGTGGATCTTACCTTGCTGGGCTCTGTGGGGGTGGGACCTGCCAAGCCAGGCCACTTGGCTCCCTGGTTTCAGGCTCCTTTCCAGGGAAGTGAATGGTTCTGTCTTGCTGGCATTCCAGGTGCTACTGGGGTATGGAAAAAAAAAAACTCCTGCAGCTAGCTCAGTGTCTGCCAAAATGTCCACCCTTTTTTGTGTTTGAAACCCAGGGCCCTGGTGGCATAGGCCCTGGAGGAAATCTCCTGGTCTGTGGGTTGTGAAGAGCATGGGAAAAATGCAGTATCTGGGCCAGAGTGCACTATTCCTCATGGCACAGTCCCTCATGGCTTCCCTCGGGTAGGGAAGAGAATTCTCCAATCCCTTGCACTTCCTGGGTGTGGAGACACCCCAACTTGCTTTGGCTCACCCTCCATGGGTTGCACCCACTGTCTAACCAGTCTCAATGAGATAAACTGCATACCTCAGTTGGAAATGCAGAAATCAACCACCTTCTGCATCGATCTCACTGGGAGCTGCAGAACAGAGCTGTTCCTATTCAGCCATCTTGCTAGCAAATCCTAAATTATATTTTTCATAAGCTGTGGAAAATTGTCAGTCATTATTTCCTGAATGTTACCTATTTTTTGAAGCTCATCATAAACCTACTAAGCTTTTCCTTCCATTCTTCCCATTTATTAATATTTCCACTGTATTTTCCATATCTTTCTCTTTCAATGCTCATTTTCTCTGTGCTCATATATTAGACTCAGAGGATAATTTTAAAAGGTGTTTAAAGAGTCTATTTTACCCATGTGCTGAGTTTTTAAAATATTTTAATTATAATATCTTTCATTTTCAGGATCTAACCCACAACTTTTGTTTTATTTTATAAACTCTACTTAGTACTTTTCAAATCTGTCTGTTCTTTTTGCCCAAACTTGTCTTTTTATTTTCTAAGGTTTTGATTTCTATTTTGTATTTGTTTAACTATCTTTTAAAATACTTAGTTTCTCATATTGCTCTATGCTACACAATTCTTGGAGCTCTAATTCTGCTGTTTTTGAGTCTGTTGATTCTTGTTCATGTGTTTCCTTGTGGGTTTAAAAATTTGTGATCTTCAGAATGAGAAAAAAAAAAAAAAAACTATTCCAAAATTCCTTTGGAACTAAAAAAGAGCCTGAATAGTCAAAGCAATCTTAAGCAAAAAGAACAAAGCTGAAGACATCACACTACCCAACTTCAAACTATACTGCAAAGCTACAGTAGCTAAAACAGCATGGTATTGGTACACAAACAGACACATGGAACAATGGAACAGGTTAGAGAACCCAGATATAAAGCCACACACCTACAACCATCTCGTCTTTAACAAAGCCAACAATAACAAACAATGTGGAAAAGACTTCCTATTCAGTAAATAGTGCTGAGATAACTGGCTGGTCACATGTAGAAGATTGAAACTGGACCCTACCTTTCAAACGGTAATTTTTGATGTACAAAAATCAACTCAACATGGATTCAAGAGTTAAATATAAAATCTAAAAGTATAAAAACCTTAGAAGAAAACCTACTAAATGCCATTCTGGACATCAGCCCTGGCAAAGACTTCATAACAAAGACTCCAAAAGCAATTGCAATAAAAACAAAAAGTGACAAGTGGGACTTAATTAAAGAGGTTCTGCACAGTGAAAGAAACTATTAAAAGAGTAAACAGACAACCTACAGAATGGAAGAAAATATTTGCAAACATTGCATCTGACAAAGGTGTAATATCCATAATCTATAAGGAACTTAAAGAGGCAAAAAAAAAAAAAAATCAAAAAATGGGCAAAGGACTTACTTGAACATACACTTCTCAAAAGGAGACATACACAAGGCCAACAAGCATGTGAAAAAAATGTTCAACATACACTAATCATTATAGAGATGCAAGTTAAAACCACAATGAGATACCATCTCATGCCAGTCAGAATGGCTATTGCTAAAAAGTCAAAAAGTAACAGATGCTGGTGAGGTTACAGAGAAAAGGGAACACTTACACACTGCTATTGGGAATGTAAATTGGTTCAGCCACTGTGGAAAGCAGTCTGGAGATTTCTCAAAGAACTTAAAATAGAACTACCACTTGACCCAGGAATCCCATTACTGGGCATGTATCAAAAGGAATAGAAAGCATTCTGGGCCGGGCGCGGTGGCTCAAGCCTGTAATCCCAGCACTTTGGGAGGCCGAGGCAGGCGGATCACGAGGTCAGGAGATCGAGACCATCCTGGCTAACACGGTAAAACCCCGTCTCTACTAAAATATACAAAAAACTAGCCGGGCGAGGTGGCGGGCGCCTGTAGTCCCAGCTACTCGGTAGGCTGAGGCAGGAGAATGGCGTAAATCCGGGAGGCAGAGTTTGCAGTGAGCTGAGATCTGGCCACTGCACTCCAGCCTGGGTGACAGAGCGAGACTCCTTCTCAAAAAAAAAAAAAAAAAGAAAAAAAAGAAAAAAAAGAAAGCATTCTGTCATAATGAAACATACATGTGTATGTTCGTTGCTGCCCTATTCACTATAGTAAAAACATGAAATTAACCTAGATGCCCATCAATAGTTGACAGGATAAAGATAATATGGTACATATACACCCTGGAATACTACATAGTTATAAAAAAAAGAGCAAGATTATGTCCTTTGCAGTAACATGGATGGAGCTGGAAGACATTATCCTAAGTCAATTAATGCAGGAACAGAAAACCAAACACTGCAAGTTCTCATTTATAGGTGGGAACTAAACACTGAATACACATGGACACAAAGAAGGGAACAATAGACACCAGGGCCTAATTGAAGGTGGAGGTTGGAGGTTGGGAGGAGAGTGAGAATTGAAAAACTCCCTATCAAGTACTATGCTTATTACCTGAGTGACAAAGTTATCTGTATACCAAACCCCCTACAACATTCAATTTAGCCATGTAAAAACCTACAGATGTACCCCTTTGAACCTAAAATACAAATTGGAAAGAAAAAATAAAATAAAATTTGTGATGTTAAATAATCTACAGCCAGGCTTTGCCTATAAGAATCTTATACAGCTTGGGTGAGGGAGTGTTCCTCTGGGATGGGGTCATGGCAAAAGGACTCAGGAGCCAACTTGAAGAGGCTTCCATCTGCCAAGAATGTGAGAATTTGATAATCAAGAAGAATAATATCTATAATTGGTTCGAGCACATCATTTATGTTTAAAGCCATAAATATGATACTTTAAAAACATTTTTAGTCATTTATGAAGGATGTTCTTTCCTGCACATACTGTACCTAAAGATAACACAAAATTGATGAGGGGGGGACGGAACAAGATGGCCGAATAGGAACAGCTTCAGTCTCCAGCTCCCAGCCCGAGCGACACAGAAGACAGGTGATTTCTGCATTTTCAACTGAGGTACTGGGTTCATCTCACTAGGGAGTGCCAGACAATCGGTGCTGGTCAGCTGCTGCAGCCCGACCAGCGAGAGCTGAAGCAGGGCAAGGCATCACCTCACCTGGGAAGTGCAAGGGGAAGGGAATCCCTTTTCCTAGCCAGGAGAACTGAAACACACAACACCTGGAAAATCGGGTAACTCCCACCCCAATACTGCG
>NW_016813166.1:0-3057 GCF_001698545.2 Rhinopithecus bieti
GAGCGAGACTCCATCTCAAAAAAAAAAAAAAAAAAAAAAAAAGAAGTCTCCTACAGGGCCAAGCACGGTGGCTCACTCCTGTAATCCCAGCATTTTGGGAGGCCGAGGCGGGCGGATCACAAGGTCAGGAGATCAAGACCATCCTGGCTAACACAGTGAAACCCCGTCTCTACTAAAAATACAAACAGTTAGCCAGGCATGGTGGCAGACGCCCGTATTCCCAGCTACTCGGGAGGCTGAGGCAGGAGAATAGTGCCAACCCGGGAGGTGGAGCTTGCAGTGAGCCGATATTGCGCCACTGCACTCCAGCCCCGGGGGACAATGCGAGACTGTCTCAAAAAAAAGAAGTCTCCTGCAGGAACACCAAATTTGACAACTATCCACACAAAAAGCACTGTTTTTGCTGTTTTGTTTTTTGATTTTTTTTGAGATGGACTTTGGCTCTGTCACCCAGGCTGGAGTGCAGTGACGCGATCTCAGCTCGCTGCAACCTATGCCTTGCAGGTTCAAGCTATTCAGCCTCAGCCTCCCGAGTAGCTGGGACTGCAGGCACACGCCACTGCACCCGGCTAATTTTTATATTTTTAGTACAGATGGAGTTTCACCATCTTGGCCAGGCTGGTCTCCATCTCCTGACCTCCTGATCCACCCACCTCGGCCTCCCAAAGTTCTGGGATTACAGGTGTGAGCCACTGCACCCAGCCAAAAAAACACTTTCATAAGAGCCAAATATCAGGTAAGTAATCATGATACCTAGTTTTAACTTCATATTACTTAAAGACGTATGAAGAGGGTAGAAAAGACAGTCTTGAATTGCTGATGACAATCCTCCCCAACCCGCTGGCAGTGGCCAAGTGGCACAGAGAGAGAATATGTGCACTTCGGGGAGGTAGACCACAGTGTTTGTGGGACTTTGTATTAGAACTCAATGCTGACCACATTGGACAGAATTCAGCTGATGCCCGTGGCGGGACCATTTAGACTAGCCCTAGCCAGAGGGGAATTGCCCATCTCAGCAGTCAAACGAGTTTCAGCAAGCCTCACAACTGAGGATTAAAATGCTCTGGGGTTCTAAATAAACTTGAAAGGCAGTCTAGGCCACAATGACCAGTATTTTGCTGGGCTCAGAGCCAGTAGACTTGGTGGGCAGGTGACATAGTGAGATACCAGCCGGGGCAGCTAAGGGAGTACTTGCCTCACCCCTCCTCAGCTAAGAGAGTACTTGCCTCACTCCTCTGCAGCTGTAAGCAGTACAGTTTGCAGCTCCAAAAGAGACCCTTTCTTTCTGCTGGAGGAGAGGAGAAGAAACAGTAAAGGGCACTTTGTCTTGTAACTTGGATTATCAGCTCAGCCACAACAGGACAGGGCACTAGACAGAGTTGTCAGGGCCAGTTCCAGGCCTTATCTCCCACACAGAATTTCCAGTCACATCCTGAGCCAAAAGGGAAACTCATGCCCTGAAGAGAAGGAAGGAAGGACTCAGTACTGGCAAGATTCATTACCTCCTGACTATAAAGAGCTCTTTGCCCTGAATTATCAGCAGTGGTAGCCAGGTAGTATTCACCTTGGGTGAGACTCAGCACTGTGCTGACTTCAGGTGTGACCCAGAATAATCAGAGCTGTGGTGTCTATCAGGAGAGAATCATTCTGCTTGAGAAGAGGGAAGGGAAAAAGAAAAAGGACCTTGTCTTGCACCTTAGGTATCATCTTAGTCACCAAGTGGGCTCTTGGAGACTGTGATTCCAGACTTTGCCTTTTAGATGGCATTTCTGGACCTACCCTAGGCCAGAGGGGAGCCCACTGTCCTGAAGGGTGAGTCCCATCTCTTTCAGCATTCACCATAATATGACTGAAGAGCTCTTGGCCTTAAGTGAACATTGGTTGTACGCTGGCAGCGGGTTGATAAACAGACTAAGAAAGAAATTGAAAATTTTCTTGAAACTAATGATAATGAAAACACAACATATCATAACCTATGGGATACAGTGAAAGCAGTACTAAGAGGGAAGTCTATAGCTATAAGTGTCTACATCAAAAAAGGAGAAAATTTTCAAATACATAACCTAATGATACATCTTACAGAACTAGAAATGCAAGAGCAAACCAAAACCAAACTTAGTAGAAGAAAAGAAATAATAAAGATCAGAGCAAAAATACATAAACTTGAAATGAAGAAAACAATACAAAACATTAATGAAGTAAAAGTTGCCTTTTTGAAAAGATAAACAAAATTGAATAACATTTCGCTAGACTAAGAAATAGGGTGAAGATCCAAATAAATAAAATCAGACATGAAAAAGGAGACATTACAACTGATACCACAAAAATTCAAAAGATCATTAGAGGCTACCATGAGCAACTATAAGCTAATAAATTAGAAAACCTAGAAGAAATGGATAACTTTCTTGACACGTACAATCTACCAAAACAGAGCCAAGAAGAAATCTAAAACCTGAGCAGACCAGTAACAAGCAACAAAATCAAAGCCATGATAATAAAATCTGTCAGTAAGGAAAAGTCCAAGACTTGTTGGCTTCATTGCTAAATTTTACCAAACATTTAAATAACTAATACCAATTTTACTCAAACTTCCAAACAATAGAAGAGGAAGGAATACTTACTTCCAGACTAATTCTACAAGGTGAAGAACTACCAAAATCAGACAAAGACAAATCAAAAAATAAAAAGAAAGAAAAATGAAAAGAAAACCACAGGACAATATCCCTGATAAACATTTATACAGTAATTCTGTACAAAATAACTAGCAAATTGAATTCAGCAACACATCATAAAGATCATTCATCATGACTAAGTGGGATTTACCTCAGGGATGCAAATATGGTTCAATGTATGCAAGTCAATCAATGTGATATATCAGCAGAATGAAGAACAAAAACCATATGATCATTTCAATTGATGCCCTAGAGGCATTTGATAAAAATTCAACATTTCTTCATGATAAAACCCTTAAAACTGGGTATAGAAAAGACATGCCTCTGTTCTCACCCATAGGTGGGAACTGAACAATGACATCACCTGGGCTCGGGAAGGGGAACA
>NW_016813167.1:0-337 GCF_001698545.2 Rhinopithecus bieti
GTGTAAAGTACATTCATATTGTTGTGCAATAAAATCTGGAACTTTTTTTCATCTTGCAAAACTGCAACTGTACCCTTTAGACACAATTTTTCCCATTTCCCCTTCCCCCAGCTGCTGTCAGCCACCATTCCTTGACTACTCTAAATACCTCACAGAAGTGGAATTATACAGAATTTGTCTTTCTGTGATTGGGTTATTTCTTTTTGCATAGTGGCCTCAAGGTTTATCCGTGTTGTAGCATGTGTCAGAAATTCCTTCCTTTTTAATGCTGAATAATATTGTCTTGTAGGTGTAATACCACATTTTGTTGATCTGTTCATCTGTTGATGGACACTTA
>NW_016813168.1:0-333 GCF_001698545.2 Rhinopithecus bieti
CTGTAAAGTACATTCATATTGTTGTGCAATAAAATCCGGAACTTTTTTCATCTTGCAAAACTGAAACTCTACCCTTTAGACACAATTTTTCCCATTTCCCCTTACCCCAGCTGCTGTCAGCCACCATTCCTTGACTACTCTAAATACCTCATAGAAGTGGAATTATACAGAATTTGTCTTTTTGTGATTGGCTTATTTCTTTTTGCATAGTGGCCTCAAGGTTCATCCATGTAGCATGTGTCAGAAATTCCTTCCTTTTTAATGCTGAATAATATTGCCTTGTAGGCATAATACCACATTTTGTTGATCTGTTCATCTGTTGATGGACACTTG
>NW_016813169.1:0-10700 GCF_001698545.2 Rhinopithecus bieti
TTGAGAAATGGTTTTAGTGCCTGGGCATCAAAGCATTAACATCTAAATCTATAGGAAAAATAAATAGTATAGATATTCATGCAATTCTCCAACATATTTGGTATACATTCTGGAAGAAAAGCTTAAGTTCCTCTTCTTGCTGAAAAGCATATGGATAAAATTTAAAATCCAAATCTGTATTGAATGTGAAAAGAAACAAACTCCCAGCATTCCATGTACTAGGTTGAATTTTCTCCTCTACCTCTCAGATGGGGACAATTCTATTCTAACCTGCTCCACCCACCATGTGGATAGGACTTGATCTATCTTTGCTGTCTTTCTTTCCAGGAACACAGAGAGACACCATCCACAGGGTACAAGGGAATTTGCCCAGTCTGCTCTGGGCATATAAATCCGTACTTGATCAATAAAGGGGGAGTAGGGAGGAGGTCAAATGACTGGAAATGACAAAGTGTCATATGCTAAACCTGGTTTACCCCTGGTCCAGTCCTTATTTCCTATACAATCATAGCCCATGACCTTTGCCATGGAAACTAGGTCACTGTGGCAAGATAGATCTTGAATGTATTATTCATCTCTGATAATATTTTGAGTAGACTGCTGATGTCTATGCCACAGGAATCTGCTTTTGAAAGTGAAATGGTAGTTTCTTCTAGATAACTTCATGTAGATATAAGCAAAGATTTAGTTATTCATGTAAATCAAATTACAGGTGTGAAAATGAAGTTGTGGGAATCTAGGTGCGTGTTAACGAGTATTAATGTCTGAGGGAAACAGTGTCAGTTTATTTTTTAACATATGTTTGACTTTAAAAGCTGTGAATGTGGGAAAACTCACAGGATGTTAGCATGTGTGAACATGGCAAGATTCGCAGTCAAAGAAGACCTGGGTGAAGAAACTATTGCAGTGGCATCCTGTTGCTGATCTCCATCCCACTTTCAGCTCAAGAGCAGCTGCCTGTGAGTGATACTGAATATCAGGAAAAATATGTTCAGTTCTAGGTGAGAAGCAGAATTAAAGCCACATCACAGGCATATATTTGCAGTACTATGGTCTCTGGAACCAGTGTCCGGTAGTATGTTGGTAAATGCTTAACAGCCAGCTCTCCAGGAAATTCGAAACCCTGATCTGTAACGGCTGCCAATTTTCATGGTATAAATACTCCCACCCTAGTCAATTTCAAACTACCAGCCTGACCTCACTGCAGACAGAATTAGGAAGAAATGTGAAGCTGGTTCCAGTGCGCCAAGTGTAACCCTTTTCTCCTCCAACCCCAAGCACTCCACTCGCATGGGACAAGCACCTGAAAGAAATGAAACTGGTCAGTTTCTGTTTCAGAAGAAAAGTGATAGATCAGCCCTCTGGGTTTTTACTCACACTGGCTCGTCTACCTCAAACACATTTTCCTATCCATCTTCATTCAGCTCAGCCCTTCTCATCCTTCAGAAGTAAAGAAGTATAGAAGTCTTCCTTCATCGCCAACGCCAAAGCTAAGTAAGGTTCCTTTCCTTCAACTCTGAGGTTCCTGTCCAGATAACATTCTGTTTTAAGAGTCTGCTTACTGCTTTGGGAGTTCCTTGAGAGCAGGTCCAGGAGCCCTTTCACCATTATATCCCTGGTGCTTAGCACAGGGCTTAACACAGAGAAAGGGGGTTAATAGGTATTTATTGATTGAAGCAGGGAGGGAGGGAGAAAAAGAGTGAGAGATGGACCCTGAATTACCATCCTCAAGCTGCCTCCGCCAAAAAACGTAGCTAAGCAGTTGGAATTGCAAAAGCACTGTTGCGGTTTTAAATGTGTTAATTTATTTTATCACTTTGATTACAAACCATCATTAGCCATCTAGCATTTCCATGTGGACTGTATAATATGACTTTGGACTGAGACTCCCTGCTTTGAACTCAATTCCTTCATTTACAAGCTCTGTAACTTTGCAACCACCTCTGTGTTTTCTCTGTGCCTTAATTTACTTTTCTGCTAACTGAGGAGCGTGGTAACACCAAGCTCACAGAGTGATCACAAGAAAAAAGGAAACAATGTGTTCCACACTTAGCTGAGTGTTTGGCTCATGATCAGAGTTTAATAAATGTCAACTAGTACCGATAAACTGCTGTGCTCTGTATTTTCAGTCAATTGACTTGTTTAGGGGAAAAAATGGATTCCCCAGCCATAAACTCCTAACTCAAGAAAGCCATGTAGGTGTAAACAACCAGTTAGTTATTCCTTTCTTTTCCCTTTGCTTGCTCGCCCCCTGTGACTGCTCTGGTTAGTAAGTGCAGTGAGTTGGCGTGAAGGAGGGTCTGATGTAACAGACACTACACCAGGGCCAACAGTGTTTTCCCACCACCTCCTTTCTTGTTTTTGAGACTGTGTACATTTCAATTCATTCCACCTTGAGCCACCTTACTCTTCTTCTTTGTTTCTCTTTGCTTTGTCTTTTTCTGTTACTTCACATAATCTCTTTATTCTTCCCATCCCTCTCCTCCTTTCTCTCTCTCTACCCACTTCACACCAGTCATGCATCAATATGAGGGAGACAGAAGGTGAAGAAAAAAAGAGAGAAAATCATTATAATTAACTTCTACAGCCCTTTAAACAAACGTGGAAGACTCCTAATCACCCTTTACTTTTTCAAATGCTTCCAAGCCTGCATTCACTCCAAATCTCAGCATTCTAAGTCATTAAAAACATGTATTTAAATTTTTTTCTTAACACTTTGCAAAAGCTTTGTTTCCAACTAACTGTAGATTATTTATGCTAATAATATTCCCACTAAAAATTTTCTGCTAAAAATATTCCAACATAATTCCAATTAAAATGTACATTATGGGTGCTGGGGTTTTCCTGGCGGCCGGAGGAAGATGTAGACTACTCTAGAAACCTGAACAGTCTAATAACATTGCTTCTATAGGAGAATATTTTATAGCACAGCCTGTTTGCAAATGTAGAACTCCTTGTCTATGTCGTTGATCAAGTAGTTTAAATTACGGGCTTCTTTTGTCCCTCAGTGTCCGTTTTAGCTCCAGGAGAGCCTGGGCAAGGAGAGATGACCCCAAACACCACATACACACCAACACAAACACAGAGCATAGCGTGTGCTTTTCTACAAAGAAACAACACTTTGCTTTTGTAAGATAGTCTATGCAAAGTGTGTGGAGAGTGAGTACAGCAAGACCCAGCAGGATGTATGTTTTGCTGAAAATCAGTATGTTGATCCTAGACACAAAGCTTATCTGCTTTGCTCAAAAAAACATATTTCTGAGCTTTTGCAGGATTGGATGGCAATCAACATGAGGACTCCACATCGACTCACTGTGAATGCTGTTTAGTTGAAGAGCCAGGTTGTTGGAAGGGCATCTGCCCTTTAGAAGTCTAAACTGAGTTCAACTATTTCTTATCCAATGACCTTTAAACTTGTTTTTTTAAAAAAATCCCCTTAATGTAGGAACAATCCCTTTATGACTCCAAAAATGTGGTTATTGTATAAATGATATAGTCACTGTACTAAGACATATTGGTAGGCTGGCAAAGAGGTCTTTATAAGATGTGGAATCCTGGGATGTCATTTCCAGTGGCAGTTACTTAGACAAGAAGAATTTCTTTAGATCAGAAGCCAGGTCTGAATGCTGAGTTCCTAGGTAGGTAGAGGAAACTTGGTATGTATGATCTTCATTATACAAAGATCAAGTTATCTTGAAAAGTCTTGGGTGATGGGGAAGGCCACCAAATATAATTGGAAAAGTTGTTCACTGCACAAGAGTGCCTGGCTGAGGGAGTAAGTAGAAGCTGAAATCCATGCTGCCCCTTGCTCCCCAAGACAAGAACCTACGGGGTTGCATGTGTCCAGAGGGGGCACCTTTGTCAAGTTCACACACAGATGTCTTATAGGTTAGCCAAGGCCCTGGGTGGCAGGGCTTCATGATGGCACCAGCCACATGCAACAGAAACACAGAAACCATGGAATACTATGCAGCCATGAAAAGGAAGAAGATCATGTCCTTTGCAGGGACATGAGTAGAGCTGGAAGCCATTATTCTCAGCAAGCTAACACAGGAACAGAAAACCAAACACCGCATGTTGTCACTTATAAGTGGGAACTGAACGATGAGAACACATGGACACATGGAGGGTACGACACACACGGGCCTGTCAGGTGGCCAGGGCTGGGGAAGGGAGAGCCCCAGGAAGAATAACTAATGAATGCTGGGCTTAATTCCTGGGTGATGGGTTGATTTGTGTAGCAAATCACTGTGGTATACATTTACCTATGTAACATATCTGCACATCCTGCACATGTACCCCAGAACTTAACAGTTGAAGGGAAAAAAAAGCAACAGTCAAACAGGAGCTTGACAATTTTGGCTTGAGGACACAAATTCTAACACAGCACATGAAAAGCAATATGGCCTAAAAGCTCTGGAAACACACGGCCCAAACTAGGGTCAAAAAACTATTTTGTGAACCTCGTACCACTATCTGTGTTTATTTCCTTTTGTTTTTCCTTAGAATTATATAAAGCTTTTGCAAGAGTTCCAGTTTGTCTTGACTGTGTTTAGAGGAACCATGGGAAAGGTTTTGTTTGATGTTTGTGTCACACTATTACAGAGTCATCTGCCTCCAGGACCCAGAAAGGTGGTAATGAAAGAAATTAGAACCGCCCACCTTTACCCCCACTCCCCTCCCAGGGCATCTTATAGAGCTCAGCCTACTTGGAAATCTTTTGGTATGATTTTCCTTTTAATTAGGAGAAGTTAGTAGAATTTCTTTATGTGCTTTTTGAGGGGGTGGGTGGGGGAATGCTGAGGGCCTGTCAGCCAACCCCAGAGTTGATTCTCTTTGGGGGAAACAAAGGGAATTGTCCAGAAAGAGGGTAATAAAATATTACTTTCTGCTTTTTATGAGGATCTTCAAGGAATTCCATTTCATTTCAGCCTCTCCAAAGACAAATCAGAAGCTCACTCTAGCAACCATCGGAGTAGGAAGCCATCTGTTTGGGTGCCTTCTCCTCATAAAGTTGTGAAAAAAACAAAGTGCCCTTTCTGGCACTGTTGAGGCTTCCAGCAGGGCCTGCAATCTTCACATAGTTAGCACACACGTTAGCAGAGTCAACTGTCTATCCCTTCAGTTCTTAGAGTGAAGACTTCCCTTTTTTCTTCTCCATTAGAAGAGGATAACTCTGGGTTATCACATGGGATGGCACCTAAGAACGTTCAAGAATTTCTGAGATGAAGCTGGATTGCCTGTCCTGTCAAAAAACACCTTCTGTGGTCAATTCTCAAATTCCCTGCAGTTTGTAAGAATTGCCTTTAACCCTTAGTATGTTGCTCTGAGACCAGAGAAAGAGCAATGCCTTGGACTGTGCGGGACGTGTGCTTAATGCGCACTGTGGCCTGGAAAATCCTAAGGCTCCCCTGATACCATGACTTTCCATTTATTTCTAATGGTTTTCATTTTTTCAACTAAAAATAAATGTTGTGGTGAAATAAACACAACATAAAATTTATCATCTTAACTATTTAAGTGTACAGTTCAGTAACATTAAGAACATTCACTTTGTTCTGCAACCAACCTCCAGAACTCTTTTCATCTTGCAAAATGGACACTCTATACTCCTTTAACAACTCCTCATTTCCCCCTTTCCCAGCCTCTGACCACCACTACTCTATTTTGTGTCTCTGTGACTCTGACTATTGTAGGTACCTCAGAAAGGTGGAATCATACAGTATTTGTCCTTTTGCGTCTGACTTATTTTACTTAACATAATGTCCTCAATGTTCACCCACATTGTAGGATGTGTCAAAATTGCCCTCCTTTATAACCCTGAATGATAATGTATGGTCACATCACATTTTGCTTATTCATTCATCCGTTAATGAACACCTGGGTTGCTTCCGCATTTTGGCTATTGTGAATAAAGTTGCTATGAACATGAGTATATAAACTTTTCTTTAGGACTCTCCTTTCAATCCTTTTGGTTATATACCCAGAAGTGGAATTGTTAGACCATAAGGTAATTCTACTTTTAATTTTTTTTTTCAGAGCTAACATGCTGTTTTCCATAATGGCTGTACAACATCACTTCTTTTATTTATTTATTTATTTATTTATTTATTTATTTATTTATTGAGACAGAGTCTCACTCTGTCACCCAGACTGTAGTGCAATGGCGCAGTCTCAGCTCACTGCAACCTCTGCCTCCCGGTTCAAGCAATTCTCCTACCTCAGCCTCCCAAGTAGCTGAGATTACAGATGCCCACTACCACGCCTGGCTAGTTTTTTTTTGTATTTTAGTAGAGACGAGATTTCGCCATGTTGGCCAGGCTGGTCTCGAATTCCTGACTTCAGGTGATCCACCCTCCTCGACCTCCCACAGTGCTGGGATTACAGGCGTGAGCCACTGCGCCTGGCCACAATACCACTTTTCATTTAGACCTACGTGTGCATCCTCTGTGTACGCTTTAGGAGTTTTCACTCATGAAGATGAAAATGACCATCCTTTTAAAATCTTTTATACAAGTGTTTTATTATAGAACATTTTAAATATATACAAGATAAACAAAGTAGTATAATCGACCTCTGACTCAACATCAACAACTACTAATCAAGTGCCATTTTAAGAAATCTATGCTTTAACCCATTCCTCACCCTCACTTTTTTTTAGTTCTTTCTGTGTGTGTAAGGTCAGATGTACATACACGGAAAGGCACAAATTTTATTTATTTATATTTTTTTGCCTTGTCTTATGATGCTGATGAAAGGTACAAACTTTAACTGCACAGTGGAAATGACCATCTTGGTCATTTGCGACAGCCTGTCCCTCTCCCCACATCCTTCATCAAAAGCAAGACACCTTGGCAGAAGAGACTATTCAGATTAGCCTCAATGATAGTTTTGTTTCTTGAATTGGGAAAAACATGTTAAAGTTCCCTTAATGGCATAGTTTAATCCATATTTTCTTTTCTTAGGAGTATTTTGACCAAGACTATTTACTGAATATAAAGTCACTAAAGTGTTGGAGACTTTATATGGCTTTGCACTTAACAATGGTTGATTTCATTTCAAGATCACAAAAGACTTCATTCTCAAGTAACTATTATGATTATGATTCTATGGTAGTGGAGGAATTGAGGAACAAAATGTTTAAATTACTTACCCAGGAAGATCCTGGGATGTGGTGGCTGAGCGAAGAAGGAATGCCAAGAGTCTCTGGTCTTCTGTCTTAATCTCCAACCTACATTTGTTCAAGGAGCATGGCAGATCTAGCAAGGGCCATGGGTTTCAGGAGCTGCCTTTGAGAGACTGACAGGTTAGCCAAATGCAGCCGAAGAGAACTAGCAACATTTGACACCAGGCTTATCTTACCAAGAAGAGGAGAATCTGAGCTTGGACAACGAAAAAATCTCAAAGGAGGTTATTTTCTAGTGAAAAGAGGAAGAAGGAACTCTCTTAAGATTATGATCAACAAATAAGAAAACAAACAGTTAAAATGCATGTGTGAGGGTTTGGAGAATATCACCAACTAATGAAAAGTTACAGGCACATCTTGGCTTCTAGAAGCATTCCAGCCTAGTCGGAGTAAACATGGACGATATAGATCAGCAAGGCAGCCAATCATCTCTCTGGCCCAGTGAGCACAGACCCTGGTTCTAATAAAAGACTCGTCATCCTGTTGTTTATGAGGTATACACAACTCCCTCAGGGATCCTGTAAAATTCCTTTGACTTGCCTGCAACATCCCTATATTCCGGTGTTTTGCATTTTCTAGATTATGTAACAACAAGGAAAAAATACGCATCCAGCTACATTAACATTTGCTTAATTTCTGTGACGTGAGGGTAATTTACAGAGATGCAGTGGAGCAAACACTCTTTTCTCGCAGAAACACTGCATAAACAGAGCTGTTAATCTTCCAAATGAACATATCGTTCTTTCTATTGTATGCCTCTGGAAAATGTTCAATCCAGTTAGGGTCATGTGGGCTCAGTAAAAGTTACAAACCAGTTAGACCTTGTCCTTTCGGTGGCCACGCAGAAGTTAGAGATGGAGGAAAACAGATGAGTTCTTCCAGACTTTTCTTGTTGTATATCCCCTGCACATACAAACAACAAGATAATGTTTTAAGTGATTAAGTTCTATAAGGGTATTGGGGTCACATGAGTCTATTTCAGGTGCATAAATCACCCATAAAAGATAGACTCCAATAGAAGAACTTCCCTATTTTAAAGTGATTTTAGGAAAGATTTCTCTGATTATGAGAGAAGCCTGAACAGAGAGTCCTAGAGCAGTGGGGACAATGGCCTGGGACCCCTTGCACTAGAAAGACTCAGGGGACATCAGAGGGGAGCAGAAGGAGGAAGCTCTATCAGCTGGAGCTAAAATAGTTGGAGGCACAGGCAATTGTGCCATCTCCTCATGACTCATGCCCAAGGCCAGGTTGATGATACTGACCCTTCCCCAGGGCACATCCCTCCAAGAGGCAGCCATCTTTTCTGGTTTCAATCTACTTCAAGGCTGTTTGAGGCTTACTTTAGCCTCATTTTAAGTTAATAAAATGCTGTGGTTAGAAGGTAGAGAAAGAATGGAAGGAAGGAGTCTATACTTTGTCCCAGGGTTTAAATCCCCTGCCCCTGAGTCATCTGTACTGTTTCAGGTCATATTCTATTGTGTACTGCATGATATATGATACATCTTAGAAGACTATCCAAAGGTCTTCAAATCCTTCTCTTTGTGAAAATTTTGCATAGGCAGTTACCTGACTAACCCTAAAGTAGTAAATTGGTTAAATTAGAATGCCTCACTCTGCAAAAGCCTTTAGCAAAATGTACAGCCGTATGATTGATGGTGGCCTTGCTGTAAATCCAAAATGTGTCACAATCCTAATGCATTATTAATTGCTTCCCAGGATTGGGTTAAATCAGGCTTTCTGTATTTATTTATTTTTAATTGGAGCCAAAAGCACAAAGCAAAAGGCATTCGGTGAAACACATAGGATAAGACACACAGGATTATAAAAGCCTGAGCAAATGCTGATATGTCACTAAATGCATCTAAATCTCTTCCTTTTTCTTCTTGTTTTAAAGAAATTCTCCAAGTTGGTAGTGATTGCATTTGATGTACACTCAAGAAACTCAAAGAGAAAAGTATCTATTTTCTCCAAATTACTTTTATACTGCCCCTTCCCCCAAAGCATTTTTACATCTCTGACTTCACAAAATCCCTGGGGAACTCTAAGTAGAACGAGGATTAGTACTGACTCATCCTGGCAGGTAGGCTATGGGGTGTCGTTCCAGTGCTCCCCACAGCACTTGTGTGAAGCAAGAACTGGGCTCTCCTGGAGGTGAGGAAGACACTGACTAGCCTACAGGATCGCTACGCAAGCAATCCTCAGCTCATGCTTAAAAGCCACACTGCTCTGTGTTCTTATTTTCTCTTCTCACTGACTGTGTTCTCTTGATTGGCCCAGGCTATTCAATGAAGGCCAGAATAACTTTTCTTGAGTCAGCCAAAACCACTTTCCAAGAAGAAAATCACATGGAAGATAGCTCCAATAACTTGGGCGCCTTCTCCCTCCCTTGATTTCATGAGGGCACTGAGAAGCTATTAGTGACCTGAGCCATCCCCAAATGGGAATCAAAAGAACTAACTTGTCAGGGAAGAAAGCCTGACTGGGGTCAACATGCTCCTTATAGTTTAGTTCCTAAGTGCTCTTTGTTTCTTTGTGTTCTGTGCCAATTAGTCCATCATGGTATGTCTCTCATGAGGAGAACATACTCGTAAATCTAACTAGAAACCGGAACGTGGCATAAGCATTTGACTATGGGAAAAATCGATTTGATTTATGAGGTATTATGAACCAGTGAGTCGTATTGTACTTTCTTCTCTGTTGCCTGGCTTAACTACGCTGGCAATGAAGTCGGTCACTCAGTCTCACAACTGCAGGATTCATGGCTTGCCTCTAGCAGCGAGATGGGTCAGGGAGGACAGGGTGAAGAGCCCGAGGAAGAGCTGCTCTTTAATTACTGCTTATTTGAATATTAAATTATTCCTCATGAAAACAGCTAGATTCAGCAGTCTGTGGCTCAGGCCACATTTTTCTGTTAATGTGACCTGGAGCCCTGGCTCCCAAGGACTCTGAGAAAGCCCATACTCGTATAAATATTCTGAGGAGTCTTGTGAATCAGAGACAGGCAGCCATTTCCAAAAGGAACACCATTACAAAGTCCTCACAATTCAGCTGCTTTAAGGGAATTTAGTCTAGAGGGCACATTAAATACATTGTGATTCCTCTGAGAATACGTCTATGTACATATTTCTTGCACTCCAAATGGCATTTGGTGGGGGCCAGTGACTTTCTCTCCTGTGGAACAGAAATCTCTTTTGCTTCCATCTGTATGGTGAACGTGGGTTAACTCAAAGTGGGGGAAACTTGTCCTCCCACACGGATACGATCTGGGTGCAACTTTACTTTTTACAGTAAATTAAGAAACATTTTACTCAGTAGGTCACTTTCTGGATTTCCAATGGAAGTATTTTTGCCCAAAAGGGAATTACTATTGTCAAAGTTGTCTTTATGAATTGCGCTTGAGGTCAAATTAAGAACCGCCTTTGGGGCTCAATTACAGAATCATAGAAATCATAGGCCTTGAAGGAAAAATAGCTCTTTTGCTTCCTGTAAAAAAAAAAAAAAAAAAAAAAAAAAA
>NW_016813169.1:11246-19592 GCF_001698545.2 Rhinopithecus bieti
CATTAGGTATATCTCTTAATGCTATCCCTCTCCCCTCCCGCCACCCCACAACAGGCCCCGGAGTGTGATGCTCCCCACCCTGTGTCCAAGTGTTCTCATTGTTCAATTCCCACCTATGAGTGAGAACATGCAGTGTTTGGTTTTCTATCCTTGTGACAGTTTGCTCAGAATGATGCTTTCCAGCTTCATCCATGTCCCTACAAAGGACATGAACTCATCCTTTTTTATGGCTGCATAGTATTCCATGGTGTATATGTGCCACATTGTCTTAATCCAGTCTATCATTGATGGACATTTGGGTTGGTTCCAAGTCTTTGATATTGTGAATAGTGCCTCAATAAACATATGTGTGCATGTGTCTTTATAGCAGCATGATTTATAATCCTTCGGGTATATACCTAGTAATGGGATGGCTGGGTCAAATGGTATTTCTAGTTCTAGATCCTTGAGGAATGGCTACACTGTCTTCCACAATGGTTGAACTAGTTTACAGTCCCACCAACAGTGTAAAAGAGGAACACCACTTTCAAAGGAAGTACGGTAAAGTGTGCTTCTGCTATCTCTGCAGAGGGCCCCACCCCAGAGTATTTTGGGAACTCCTGGTCATGAGGAAAGAGCAAGCAAAGAAGGGCTGAAGTGGGAACTGGGAACAAAACTCTCTGGGGCCAGCAAATGTGCCTCTCTCCAGGGAAAGTATATCAGGGCAACTCTCTAAATCTAAATGGGCATAGCAAACTTAGGTGTGTCCAAAAGTAGAGCAGGGAGGTGATGAGGCTCCCAAGCAGTAGTGTTAATGATGAATGAGCTTAGAAAATGGGACCAGGCTTATGGGGCTGGCAGAAAGTACGTTTGACTGTAAGCCCCATGAAAGGCTCCATCTGTCTTATTTATACAGTGCCCTGTGCTCAAGGCAGGGCCAGCCACACATTAGGGAATCAATAACAATACTTGGAATGAACAAAATAATTGAGGCGCCCCAATTGACAAAGTGAGAACACTAATGGGTATAATAATAGTTGTATCTGTCTCAAAGAGTAGTTGTTAACAGGTAAGATGGCATTTGTTGACATACATACAATGCTTAGACTACTGCCTGGCACATAATGATCTCCCCCTGGCATGTCTACTCATAGAACAAGAGGCTACATTCAGTCCTCCTCACTATTGGTGATGGAGTTCCCACTTCAGGCCAAGCCTCCATTGATTCCAGGCCACACACAAGTGGGGACAAGGCTGGCAGGGACCAACAGACATATTGAGGCCTGAGCAAAGTACAAGCTTGGGCCTTCGTCCTCACTTGTCTGTAGCCAAGTAGTTAATAGTTGGGGCTTTGGAGTTAGAAAGTCAGGTTCAAATTCCTGCTATTATGCTTTTTGTGTGACTCCAGGCAAGTCACAAAATGTGCTAAGCATCAGATCTCTCATCTATAAAGTAGGGACGATAGTGGTCTTTACTGAAGAGCTGTTGTGAGAGCTAAATGAGAAAATACAAAATTTTGGGCAGAGGGACTGTGTTAGTCTGCTTTCACTGTTATAAAGGAATACCTGAGGCTGTGTAATTTATAAAGAAAAGAGGTTTATTTGGTTCATGGTTCTGCAGCCTGTACAAGCAGCATGATACTGGCATCTGCTTGTGGTGAGACCTCAAGAAGCTTACAGTCATGGCAGAAGGCAAAGGAGAGCCAATGTGTCTTGTGGTGACAGCACGCAAGACAGATATGGAGAAGGTGTCGGGCTCTTTTAAATAATCAGATCTTACACGAACTCATAGAGTGAAAACTCACTGATTACCAAGGGACCAGCACCAAGCCATTCATAAGGGATTTGCCCCCATGACCCAAATGCCTCCCACTAGGCCTGCCTCCAACATTGGAGGTCACATTGCAGCATGAGATTTGGAGGAAAAAAACATCCAAACTGTGTCAGAGACTGATCCAAAGGAAGCAGGCAACAATGGTAGCTATAGTGAATACTGTTATTAATAAGCCATACTCTGATCTAGTGTCCTATTCTTACTATGCTCATGCTTAGGACCCTGAGATATAGTGCCTTGCGTGGAGTGAGTGTTTAATAATTGCATGTGCCTAACTCATCCTCCCTTTCTTTACCTCTTCTTCTGGACTTGCTCATGTGTCTTTTAGGTTGGGGCAGGGAGGGCTAACAGTCAACAGAAGAGCTAAGCTCCATTTCAAGCTATAGGTGCAGGTGGCTCAAGTGAGCTCCAAGTGTGTCTCATCTTCTTCCTGGGACCTGTGGTTAGTTGGGGCATATTATTCTCATGGCAGTATCTGAAGCACAATAGTGCAAGTCCAGACATGCAACCGCATTTTAAGTTATATTCACTAACATTGCATGGGTAAGACATGTCACATGGGCAAGTCTAAACCAAACTGGGGGAAATATACACTCTGTAGGAAGAACAGCAAGGTCACATGACAGAAGGCATAGCTGTATGGAGAGATGACGAATTGGGACCAATAATCAGAAAGCATTTCCTGATGATTCCCTAAGAAATTAAAATCCCACTCCTGGAGTGCCATAATACCTTGGATATGCTTCTACACTAGTACTTGCTCACTGGCTTCTAGATATCTGATTTCTGGGTTCCCCCACCAGACTGGGAGCTTTTCAAAGGCAAAGACGGTGTCTTATTCTTTTCTCTATCCCTAGCACCTAGCACAATGCCTGGTGTGTAGCAGGCATCTCATGAATGAATGTTTGTTTTCATTGCTGAATGTATGTTTTTTCCATGAATGAATGGATGCTCTCATGAATGAATGGATGCTCTCATGAATGAATGGGTGTTCATTACCCTTAGTCCATCATTTCTCATCAGTCTCTGGGCAAAGTTTGGGGTTACTGGGGCATTGGAATCTGTGATGAGTCCACCCAGTATCATTAGGGACCCATGCCCCAGATGGCAGTCCCTTTCATAAGTGACTCATAGACCTCCTTATTGGCTGCCTTCATCCTTATTCCAAAGCTCCAGCTCACCTTCCCACCCATGTTGAGGACGACTCCGAGGAACAGGTCTCTGTTTTGTTTTACCCTCAAAGAAGGGAAATATTTTCCCCTCAAATTATCATAGTTTTTATCCAGCCTGGATGATTTAACCGCAACTCTTTTTAGGTCCTCAAAAGTCGCCCTTATCACTCCACCATCAAACTCTCAGGTCCAGAGAGCATTTCTGTAATGACCGACAAATATCTGAAAGCCATATACTTTTCAGCTCTGTCCCTCCCTGGAGTGAGTTCTGAGTAACAACTGCTAACTCCTTATACATAATCCCAAAGGGGGCTTATCAGCTTTCTTTCCTCTTTGTCTTGATCCTTAACTCTAGTATCCCAGGAGGCCATGAGGCTCTCATGCAACTAGAACTGAAATCTTACCCTGAAAGTCCAGATTTCTGAAGGTAGATAGCAGATTAGGCTGTTTGCATGGTTACATTTGATACATGCTGCAGACAGATCCACCAAGGAAGTTGAGTGCTATTGGTTTTATTATTTTAAAATATTCTGAAGGGGTCAGTTTACTTTTCTTCTTCATCAGATTTCATAATAGTGGACAATTCTATGTTCTGTCATAGACTATTTGCTTTTCTAAATACACTTTTTACAGTGAATTAAGAAACATTTTACTCAATAGGTCACTTTCTGGATTTCCAATGGAAGTATTTTCGCCCAAAGGGGAATGAGTATTGTCAAAGTTGTCTTCGTGAATTGCACTTGAGGTCAAATATAAAAACAGCCTTTGGGGCTCAATTACAGAACATAGAAAATCATAGCCTTGAAGGAAAAATATCTCTTTTATTTCCTGGAAAAAAAAATTCAAACTTGAACTTGTAAAGTTGAAGCACAGCCAGACTAAGAAAGGAATTTTCCTCTTGTTTCTGTTATTCCAGGGCTAGATTTGACTAAAAAAAGAAATTGATCGTCTTGGAATAAAGTGCCCTAAACACCTTTTTTGTGTGTGTGCCCAGTTCAGTGCTGTGGGAAAGACAAAAGAATCAAAGACTTGGTGACTCTCTCTTAAAACTACAATTACAACAAGAAGAAAGACAAGAAAGCATATCGATTGTACAGCATGTCTAGTCTAGAATTTTAACTTAATGTGCATACAAAATCACCTCTGATTCAGGAAGTTTCTGTGCAGGGGCCAAGAGTCTGTATTCCTACAAGCTCCTAGGTGATACAAATGCCACTATCTGTGGCCACACTTGAGTAGTCAAAACCTAGTTTGGGAAAGATACTGGAGTCTTGTGTAGGAAAAATAAAAGGTGGGGAGATAATGAGGAGAACTGTTCAAGAAAATATCAAGATTAGGAAGCAATGCGCATCTAGCGAGCCAAAGGCCAAACAAATAAGCCCCATGAGGAGCCCGAAAGAATCTTGGAGTGAATTATAAACATGAACAACACAATGTCCCACTCACATAAAAAACTAAGGTAAAATGTAAATTGATTCTGCTCCCACCTAAGAAAGATATGTCCTAACAGACATGAACAGTTAGTATGATATTAAAGTTAACATTGACCGATTCTATTCCCATTGAATGTTTTGTGATAAAAACATGGAAGTACAACCATGTTCTGCTGTGAGTAGACATATCAAACCTACCCCTAAAGGAAGCTGGAGGCTGAAGAAAGAGGCCTGACAAATCCCATTTCTAGAAAGAAACATTTAATAATGACTTACAAACAGAAGCCACATCTTGGACAGCCACAAGAGAGATAAGTAGTGCTGAACTATTATACCCCCAGACCCAGGCTTATATACCATAGGGAGTTAACCTGAGGACAGATGTGTGGCAAGTACAATAATATCTAGTGGTTTTGAGCCAAAGCCAGGATTTACAGTAAAGTAACATCCTCTTATGCAAGGAGCCAGTAGATGAATATAAATCTCGAGGCTGCACAGAACTGGGGTTAATCAGAAGTCAACATGATGATTAGCATCCAAATGGATTCTTAGCTCCCCAAACCACCACAGAATAACCACCTAAAACTAGTTATAATCAAGAACAAATAATCAAATGAACTTCCTGACCAAATATATGTTGCTTGGGATCGTCTACCAGAAGAGATGAATCGTTTTTAATAACCTGTATGTTTACTTCATAATATGCTCCAAAAAAGTTATGTACTGGAAGTTAATAAAAGAAAGCCAAAAAAGAACAAAATGACTTAAAAGACAGAAAAGTTGATTGACCTTTCAGAACTGGTTGAACCCTGGAATGGAATTAAAGTAACTGTTCCATTACATTTATTTTATATTAATAAAAAAACTAACTCTCAACTCCATCACACAACTAAAAAAACGCCTGAGTAAATAGTTAAAGAATATCAGTGTGGAAAAGCAACCAAATGAGTAACCGGTTGCCCACTCACTCTAAGGAAAGGATTTAGATGGTTGAAGGGAGAGCATTTTAGGCAGAAGAGAGTTCAGGCAATACGGTATACTGGTTTGCTTAGAGCTGGAAAGGGTGTGGAAAATAAGGTTGCCAAAGGCAGTTGTGCCAGATGGTAAGAACCAGCTAAATACCTAGTAACCAGTCTGGATGCTCTTCTTTAAGTAAGCACATTTTTGACCTAAGATGAAATAAAAATGAAAGGGCCATATTGAAGTAATTGGGAGTTGACACTGCCATGTCATACCTTAGGCCATTTCACCCATTTGACACTCCCAGGGGTCTAAGGGTAGTTTAGTGGAGGGGTGTCCAAGTTTATGGTAAATGCCAACAGCAGACTCACTTAAGAGAAAGACACAACTAATCTCCAGACTCTGGGACCAGACACAAACCAGAGACTTCTCAGAAAAGCAATACTTAGAGCCCCTCTGCTCCTCAGAGGGGTAAAAGCCTAGCAGGTCCCTGAGAGACTGGGGGGCATCCATATTTTTTTTCATTAACTTTCATGACAAGAAGTAATTATGTCTTTCTTGCCTGCGGATGGTGGCAAAATATTTCCTGAAGTCTTAAGTTGGAAAAAAAAAATTAAAGTTTTTTTTTCTCCTCCTTATGACCCCCAGCCCAAAAGAAAAGTTTTGTCCACTCTGATTTTATGAGATGGTAAAGCCAGAAAGACAGACACATGCCAAAGCCCCTGACTCATACTGAGTTGTAGGAGCAGCTGCTCAATTAGGGCATAATAATTTAGCCGCTCACCAGGTGGGCAGGAGGTGGTGGTGAGGCAGAGTGGGTCTGGGGGTTGGATGGGGGGGTTGAAGTGAGGTGAAATTGGAATTTCAAAGTTATAATTTACTCAAGAAGGCAAAGATAGCAGGTGACCTCTCTGAGTTGAAGTCAGGTCTACATGGCCGTCAGTCACTTCTGAGCTCCAACAGGTCATTTGTTTGACCCTGCTGTCTATACAGCTAAAATGAGTAATGTATTAGCAATGTGAGAAGCCTCAGATCATAAAACCAAAGGGGAATAAATCAGCCAAGATTGTCAGGATGTGGAAGAGGTGGAGATTTAGAGCTGGAACTCCACCAGGCTGGGGACTACTCTTCTTGCTCTAAAGATGCCAGGTCAGGGTAGCTGTAATGCTGCCCAATATGATCACGCACTCTGGACTAAATTTTCTTCTGTTCCTGTTGAGAGAGGGCTGTTGGTGATGAACAGCATCCCCATGGGTAGTGAGATGATCTTGGTTGTTGTGTTTTTAAACACACCTTTACTCTCTGTTTCACACTTACATGCTCATTCATTATTTTCTTCATTTAGCTAACATTGTTTACCCATCTCCTATATGCCAAGTGCTGTGCAAAGCATGAGGAAGGCAAGGCTGGCCAAGACCCAGGCCTAACCTCAATGAACTTTCAGTAGAGATGGTCCAAGGACAGTCTGAAAGTGTCTAGATTATTCCAGAATCACCCATGCAAGAGGTCACTCCAGACCACAGGGTGATTTAAGTCCTCCTCAGGGCAAATTGAATGTGTCTTCTGGCTTGGACTCCACAAGAGGTCCCTGACTGCCTTGTAGTAAGGAAGAGGAGGAGATTTGGTGGACGTTAATCTAGAACTTTCTTCTTTCTGTCATCCTGTGTAAGTGATGGAATGTATGCCTCCCTACATGGATTCTCAGAATCAAATTTGGGCCAACATACATGAGACTTCACTTCCTCTTCTGAGCAACCTTCTAACCAAGCTTGGACATTGTACATTCCTAGCCCACGTCCCAAGCTCACACTCAAGGCTGCCCTCATCCAACATTGGCAGTTCTGTCACAAGTGAACGCTGGCTCCTCCATAATGGATGTTATGAAGAATCTAAGAGTAATGAACTGATTACCATACCTGAAAAATAAAGAGCATACTTACTACCACATCCCAGAATAGGGATGGGTCTGCCAGGCAAACTGTTTTAGTTCTATCTTAATGTGATCAGATAATTTTTGAGGTATTAATTTATGTTCTCCCTTTCCCCACATATTTTTCCTTTTATTCTTCTATTTCCAGATGGTAACCAGACTCTGGGCTTCCTCACCTAAGACAAAGCTGGCAGTAGGAGAGCTCAAGTTGATTATGTGGCATGACACTGGGGCTACAGGAAAAGAGGGAGAGTGTTTTAAGGCAGTTACTCTGGAGGATAGAGAGCCAGGGAAACCCAGAAGGAGCTACATTTTGAGTTCAGGAAATAGAGAAGACCTGCATTCTAGGGAGGGAACCAAACAAATCTCAGAGGAAGACTGTGAGAGTGCCCCAAGGAGGTTTCCACCTGCTGACACCTAAAGATGACTTTTGCATTTTCTTTTCTTCTTTCTTTCTTTCTTTCTTTCTTTCTTTCTTTCTTTCTTTCTTTCTCTTTCTCTTTCTCTTTCTTTCTTCTTTCTTCTTTTTTTCTTTAGCTGGGACTACAGGCACGTGCCATCACGCCTGGATAATTTTTTTGTATTTTTAGTAGAGACGTGGTTTCACCATTTCAGCCAGGATGGTCTTGATCTCCTGACCTCATGATCTGCCCGCCTTGGCCTCCCAAAGTGCTGTGATTACAGGCATGAGCCACTGCGTCTGGCCTAAATTTTTCTTTTACATTAAATAAGGGTTCCAAATGTGCTGACCTTTTCTGAGATGACAAGCGATCCCAACGTCTGCATTTAGCAGTAACTTTTTGTAAAAGCACATAATCTATCCCTTTGAAATAAAAAGTTAATGTGTTTTAAATGGATGAGAAATTAACTACTTTTTGAAAGAAATCTTGCCATGAAAAGCACATAGATGTTTGGAAGTTTCCTTCATTATGTTATTTTTGTTGCAGAAGAATGTGTATAAAGACTTTCCTATCATCAACCTAAGTGCCCATCAGTGGTGAATTGGATAAAGAAAACGTGGTGGGGCAGAGCAAGATGG
>NW_016813169.1:22533-26560 GCF_001698545.2 Rhinopithecus bieti
AAGCCATTAAAACCAAGTTTTATCAAAATAAACTGAAACTGAAATCAGACATTCAAAGTACACGTCCACAAAGTACTAAACTATGATTTTCCAAAAGCACAAAATACATTTAATCACATTGCTCTCATTTAAAAAATAGAAAAGTAAGGTGAAAAAGGGTTTTGGCCCTTTAGTTAATAAGAATAAAAAATATTTTTACCAAATAAGATTTATTCTAGGCATGCAACATTCAAAAATCAATTAATGTTATTCATATCCACAAGTTAAAGAAGAAAAATCACATAACTATAACAATAGATGCAGAAAAAGCATTTGACAAAATCTAACACCCATTCATCATTAAAAGCTCTCAGCAAACTAGGAATAGATGAGAACTTCCTCAACTTGATAAAGAACAGCTACAAAAACCCTACAGCTAACACCATATTTAGTGGTGAGAAACTAAGTTTTCTTACTAAGATCAGAAACAAAGCAAGGACCTCTCCCCTCATCACTGTTTTTCAACATCATACAGGAAGTCTTAGCTAGTGCAATAACACAAGAAAAGAAAGTAAAGAAAAATACAGGTTTGGAAGGAAGAAATAAAATTGTCTTTATTTCCAGATGATATGTTTGTTTATGCAGAGAATCTGAAAGAATTGACACCAAAAACCTTCTGACACTAAGTTATTTTAGCAGGGTTTCAGGACATAAGGTTAATATATCAAATCAATCTCTTTTCTATATATCAACAGTGAAGAAGTAAAAGATGAAATTAAAAACACAATACCATTTACATTAACACCTCAAAAAATGAAATACTTAGGTATAAGTCCAACAAAACATGTATAAAATTTATTTGAGGAAAACTATAAAACATTGATGAAAGAAGTCAAAGAAGAACTAAACAAATGGGGAGAGGTTCCACATTCACAGATAGAAATATTCAATATTGTCAAGATGTCAGTTCTTTTCAACTTGATCTATAGATTTAATATAAACCCAATCAAAACCCCAGCCTATAATTTTGTAGATATTGACAAAATGATTCTAACGTTTATATGGAGAGGCAAATGACTCGGAATAGCCAATACAATGTTGAAAAGGAAGAAAAATGTTGGAGGACTGACACTACCCGACTTCAAGACTTACTATACAACTACAGTAATTAAGACAGTGTAATACTCTCAAAAGAATAGACAAATAGATCAATAGAACAGAACAGAGAGCCCAGAAATACAACACACAAATACAGTCAACCAATCTTTGACAAAGGAACAAAGGCAATAAAATGGAGGAAAGACAGTCTTCTCAACAAATGGTGCTGGAAGAACTGAACATTCACATGCAAGAAAAATAAAGCTAGATGCAGGCATTATACCCTTTGCAGATATTAACTCAAAATCAATCATAGACCAAAGTGTAAGGTGCAAAACTATAAGGCTCCCAGAAGACAACACAGGAGAAAATTTAGTTGACCATGGATTTGGCGATGACTTTTTAGGTACAACACCAAAGTCATAATCCATGAACGAAATAATTGATAAGATGAAATTCATTAATTTTGTTTTATTTTTAAAAAGACATGTCAAGAGAATGAGAAGACAATTCACCAACTATGAGAAAATGTTTTCAAAAGACATATCTGATGAAGAACTGTTATCCAAAATATTAAAAGAACACTTAAAACTCAACAATAAGAAAATGAACAACCCAACTTAAAAATGGGCAAAAGAACTGGACAGATACCTCACCAAAGATATACAGAGAGTAAATGAGCATACAAAAAGATGCTCAACATTATAATGTCACTAGGGAATTGCAGATTAAAACGACAGTGAGATACCACTGCACACCCATTAGAATGGCAAAAATCCAAAATACTAACCACAACACTAAATGCTGGTGAGGATAGCGCAACAGACACTCTCATTCATTGTTGTGGGAATGTAAAATGATATAAATGATATAGCCACTTTGGAAGATAGTCTGGCAATTTCTTACAAAATGAAAAAGACTCTTAACATATGATCCAACAGTTGGACCCCTTGGTATTTACCCAAATGAGTTGAAAACTTATGTGCATACACACTTATGTATGCACACAGATGTTTACAGCAGCTTCACTCATAATTGCCAAAATGTGAAAGCAACCAAGATATCCTTCAGTGGGGTGAATGGATAAATAAAGTGTGGTACCTCTAGACAAATGAAGTATTATTTATTGCTAAAAAGAAACAAGCTGTCGAGCTATGAAAAGACGTAGAAAAACCTCAAATGTACATTACTAAGTGAAAGAAGTGAACATGAAGAAGCTACATTCTGTATGATTCCAACTATAAGACATTTTGGAAAAGGCAAACTATGGAGACAGTAAAATGATCAGTGATTGCCAGGGGTTAGGATGGAAGGAGGGATAAACAGGTGAAGCGCAGAGGATTGTTAGGGCACCAAAACTATTCTGTATGGAACAGTAATTGTGGATACCTGTCATTATACATTTGTCAAGATCCATAGAATGTACAACACCAAGAATGAACCCTAATGTAAACTATGGGCATTGGATGACAATTATGTGTCAACGTAGGTTCATTGATTGTTAACAAATGTACCAGTCTGGTGCAAGATATCAATAGTGGAGAGGCTGTCTGTATGTGGTAGCAGGTGATATGTGGGAACTATCTGTACTTCCCACTCAATTTTGCTGTGAACCTAATAAAGTCTATTTAAAGAAAACAGAATGACCGCAGACAGTCTAAGAAAGTGATTGCTCAATTCTTTTATGTTCAGCCCATCAGCAAAATATTTAGAGTATGCATCCTCAGTAAATTCATATGTATCTTTCATATGTTTTGTAAGTATTAAATATAATTATACTACCCTATTTTGTACACTATAACTAAATAGAAATCTTAAGAAAATCATTGCTTATTTTATGTCTATTTCACCCTTTCAGAATTTCTTAGTGTATGTTTTATAGCATATATAATGAAGTAATCATAAGTATAAATATACATATATTTTTTTTTAGATGGAGTCTTTCTCTCTTGCCCAAGCTGGAGTGCAGTGGCTCAATCTCAGCTCACTGCAACCTCCACCTCCTGGGTTCAAGCGATTCTCCTCCCTCAGCCTCCCAAGTAACTGGGACTATAGGTACCTGCCACCAGGCCTGGTTAATTTTTGTATTTTTAGTAGAGTCGAGGTTTCACCATGTTGGCCAGGCTGGTCTCAAACTCCTGACCTCAAGTGATCCAGCCTCCCAAAGTGTTAGGATTACAGGCGTGAGCCACAAGGCCCTGCCATGAGTATAATTTATAAACAAATAAATACGCATACGTTAGGAATGAGCTCAGGTTTTTTTCTTTTAATTGAGAGGGGGTCAAGTTCTACCAGAAGCAGAGCTGAGGCAAGAACCTGGATGCAGGAATTTCATCTCGATGGTAATCCTAGAAAGAAGAGTGAAGAGACAAGGAGTATGAGACAGGAGAGAAGGAAAAGTCAATGCATCGTTGAGCTGGTTACCTCTGTGTGCAACTGAGGCTTAGTCCTACTAGGGACCAGCTGAAGAACTACCAAATGTGCCTCGGAAATGTTCTTTCAAAAGATGGAAATCTGGGGCCTTTATCTCTTGACTGCCACCCCTCATTGGTGGGGGGTTGCCCCCAGACGTGTTAACTCTGCCCCCCACCCCACACACTTCTGATGTGCCCTGTGTGGATTAAGTTCCTGAAAGTAGGAGGAAGCGGCTGACACTGGGGTAAGACTCTGTCAATGTGTGTGGAAACTATCTGCCGCAAGGGATGTGATATGGAACACTAAAAGCATTTGCTGCGAGGACTATGTTAAAACAAAAGTTTGGAGATCCCTAGTTTGTTGAATAAATGAGCCTATCATCCTCCTCCACCCTTTAAAGGCAGCACATCCACACAAACGTCAATTATAAAATGATCACACTAATTATTACGTACTATTTATGCATATTTCTTTTTCCACTGTCCTGAGAGTAGGATTTTTTTTTTTTTTTTTTTTTTTTTTTTTTTTTTTTTTT
>NW_016813169.1:28691-37937 GCF_001698545.2 Rhinopithecus bieti
CGCCCGCCACCATGCCCGGCTAATTTTTGTATTTTTAGTAGAGACGGGGTTTCACCATGTTAGCCAGGATGGTCTCCATCTCCTGACCTCATGATCCGCCCGCCTCAGCCTCCCAAAGTGCTGGGATTAGAGGCGTGAGCCACCGCGCCCGGCCTTTTATTTTTACTTTTATTTTAGGTTCAGGGGTACATGTGCAGGTTTGTTATATAGGTAAACTGTGTGTTACAGGGTTTAGTGTACAGATTACCTCATCACCCAGGTAATAAGCATAGTACCTGATAGGTAGTTTTTCTGATCCTCTTTCTCCTCCCACCCTCCACCCCCGAGTGGGCCCCAGTGTCTGTTGTTCTCCTCTTTGCGTTCATGTGTTCTTTAGCTCCCACTTATAAGCGAGAACATGTAGTATTTGGTTTTCTGTTCGTGCATTAGTTTGCTTAGGATATCAGGATGTTCTGACATCAGACTGAGTTAGGCAAATATCCCAGGTAGTTCACTTTCCGGATTCTTTATTTCTGGCTATGTGACTCTGAGCAAGTTATTTTACTTTTCTCAGCCTCAGTTTCACCATCCGTTTACTAGGAAAAATAATGCCGACCTCAAGGCATTGAGATAGGTTTAAAGTTAGGATTCAAGTAAGATTATATATATATATGAAGTGCCTGGCACAAAAACACCACCTAATAAATACGATGTTTTTGGTGGTTTGGTTTTTTTTCATCCTTTGCCTCTCCTACACTTGGACACAGAAAATATACATCTTCTGGTTAGCTTGAGGGTTAAAGTGCAAATCTTAAAGCAGAAAGAGTTGGGTTCCAAGTCAGACTCTACCATCAGTTTCAGAACCTTGAGCAAGATCCTTCAAGTCTTGTTGAGATTCTTTCTATAATTAATTAATCCACCACTTTGTCTAAGCATGTATAGAATATTGAACATAATTTACAGTGCCTATCAGACTACTGCATACTTCCATCATACATATATTTCTTGATTTTGCTTTCTCCCTTGAGATTTAGGATTTTACAGTGCCTTGATTTACCTTTTTTTTATTATGGAAAACTTTAAACACTTACAAAAGTAAAAAGAAGAGTGCGATGAGCCCCTATTAGCCAACTTTAACAATTACCAATCTTCTTTCGTCTATACCCTCACTCTCTTTTCTCTCTCCCATGTTATTTTGCAGCAAATCACAGACATCAGATCATCGCATCTGTAAATATTTCAGTATGCATCTTCAAATGATAAACTCTTAAAAAAATAAGCTCAATACTATTATCATATCTTAAAATTTAATAATTTTTAATATCATCAAATATCCAGTCAGTGCTCAAATTTCCACTTATCTCATAAATCTTTTTTAAACTATTTGTTGTTTGAACTAGTATCTAAATAAAGTTAACACATTTTAATGGAATAATTTGCCTCTTGAATCTCTTTAATTTTGTAGGTGTCTCCTCTATCTCTATTTTTTCTTTCAATTTGTAAAGAAGCAGGATTATTTGTCCTATAGATTCTCTACAGTCTGGATTTCGTTGATTGTACCTCCATGGTACCATTTAACATGTTCTCTGTCTTTCTATTTCCTGTAAGCTGGTAGCAGGATCTAGAGGTTTGATCAGATTTGGATGTGCACTTTGTTCATAAGAGGTGGATGTGTTCTTCTATCAGAAGTACGTAATATCGTGTTGCCTCTCTGTGATGTTACCAACCATTGATGATCAATGCCTAAATCTATTAATTTCCTGTTGCAAGCTGATATTCTAGGTCATTAATAGAGATGGTAAATAAAGACTCATCTGAAGGTGTCCCCCAGTGGCTCTGTTAGATGCCTCTTTCACAAATTAGGAAGCCACGGAAGGATGAGCTTAAGTAGGACACTTCATTATCCCAACATCCCTTTGTTCATGACTTTTCAATCTGCTTGAACCCATTGGGACAACCTCCAAGTCCGGATTCAAACCAAATTTAGTTTGTTGAATACAAGCATTCTCTTAGTCTTTGGAACAAACTGATCATTAAAGACTAAACGTGTGACATGTTCCACACTCACTGGATCCATGGTTTCTATAATTCACTGAAAGGGGATAGTTTGTTGTGATAACACAAAGTGTCCTTTTTTCTTCATTCCAGGGCTTTCTAACAGAGCCATCTGTGGTGGGGTGAGGGCAGGGGTTTTACTGTCAGATAAGTCCTTATTTAACATCTTTATTAATGACCTAAAGTAGATTAAGCTGCCCGTGAATGAGTAACCACTGAACTGAAAACAAGGACAGGTCATGCCCGAAATGTAGAGGTGACAGCAGCGTGTTGTGGTATTGCGGGCAAGCTCATTGTAGAAGCTCTGGTTACATGGGACTTGGCCAGACCTGTTGCCTCACTCCAGCACGTATAGGAAAATGACTGGCCCACCACTCGGAAGGAGGTCTGGACTGAAAAGTCTGTGCAGGACAATCATAAAAGCGCCTGTGTAAATCTTACATAACAAAACTGAAAAGGGATTGCCTGAGAAATGACAGAACTTTATACGATAGTTCCCCTTATCCGTGATTTTGCTTTCTGCAGTTTCAGTTACCCACAGTCAATAGCAGTCCAAAAATATTAAATGGAAAATTCCAGAAATAAACAATTCATAAGTTTTAAATTATGCACCATATGAGTAGCATGATGAAATCTCATGCCGTCCCACTCCATCCTGCCTGGGACATGAATTCCCCCTTTGTCCAGTGGGCCCATGCTGTCTATGCTACCCACTTGTTAGTGACCTAGTAGCCATCTCAGTTACTAGATTTTTTTTTTTAAAATAGTACATATGGAATCCCGTACTCTTTGCGGCTTCAGGCATCCACTGAGGGTCTTGAAATGTATCTCCTGCAAATCGGGGGGGACTACTGTATGTGATTTCTGTGTTTTGAAAACTACAGGGATAAAATTGGAGCAAGATAAGCTGTTAAGTTCTGAGAAGAAAATGCTACAGGAAAGGAAACTTCATAACTTTGTAAGAAATTAACTCAGCAGGATTTCCAATCTTAAATCACTGCATAGGCAATGTGTGTAATCACTCTTGACTTTAAGGAACTTTTAATTTGGTTTCAAAGGACAAATTCATTAGTAAACTGGAGAAATCCATGTACTCCAAACCACACAACTTTTGGAAAGGGCACAGGCTTAAAGCTCATACCCAGAGATCCGTTACAAATGGAGTGGTCACCAGATAGTGGTCTCTTGAATATGCCAAGCACTTTACAAACTCCATTAATCCTGACAACTCTGTGAAGTTGCCTTTATTATCTCCATTTTTGTTGATGAGGAAACTGAGGCTCAGAGAAGCTAAGGGACTTGCCCAAGGTCCTTCAGCTAGTAAGTGGCAGGACCTGCCTTTAAAGCCTAGGTCTGTTCATGCAAGCCTTTATAATACTCTGCTCCTGACATTTTAGAAATGGCACGAGGGCATGGCATTTATAGGGCATCTTTATCTAAACTGCCCATCAAGAGCCACCCCATACCCTGCCCAAAGCTCAACAAATAAACACAGTGAGTGCTCCTAACAGCTGTGTTCTACCACCATTGGCAAGGCAGTATGAACCCTCACACTTGAACAATGCTCTGAAGGTCAGTTTGGGGTCTGTTTTATGTTACCCTTTCCATTGGTGACCTGGGAAGATGAACAGTAAGTCTGCTTACCATGTTTACACATAATGGCATCCTAGCCATGGAGGAAGCCAGGGAAGAAGCGACCACGGCAGCGGAGACTACACTATCAAAATCCCCTAATAAAACTGGGGAAAAAGCCACAAATTAAGAGGAAGGAGATTAACAGAGAGAATTGCTGGGATTCAATACAGTAAAATAAACTCAGTACAATAAATCTCAATATAGCCATGACCTTATATGACTAAAACACCTGCAGACTTAACTTCTAAATGTATTAGCTGAGTAGCTCTGTCATTTAATCAAGGTCCAAGAGAGATCATACAAGCAGGAGTATTGCACACAGGGTCTGAAATAATCCTTTCACTGTAAAGTATCTCCTTCTGAATTCTACTGTTTAAAATTTCAGAAAGTCCATGCAAAAGGTTATAGGGATGATTGGACCGTCTAACTAAAAAAAATCTGTGAAGGGAAGTGAAAGAAATTAGAGTTTTATAATAGGCAAAAAGGAAAATAGGAATAATTTAATAATTATCTCTAAGGAAATTACAGATTTAATCTTACTGGAGATGATCAACCATTGCAAATTTTAAAAATTTGCCAAGCATGCTCCTATTATGAATCCATTCTAGTTAAATAATTAGCTCTGTCAGGAAAATTTTCTTCTATCCAACCCAAGTTCCAGATTATTCTTATTCTTTTCTCTCCCTGGAATTAGGGTTGATAGCAATTCTTTTGTATAACTAAATCTGTAATAATTATTTTAATTATTCTACATTTCTATCTTTTCCATTTTAAGTGTTCAAAGAAAAACTGAAACAAACTGGTTGGCTAGGGTATCTTGGGGGAAAAGTCTTCTAGGAGGTAAAGACAATAAAAAAGAATGTATTTCTATTCATAAAAGAAAGCCCCAAGAGTGAATAAAGAAATTACATAGCAACAGCATCGTAGTCAAATTCTTCTTTCCAGATGGGGGATTGGAAGTTTATCCTTTTGGCTTTCACTTTTAAGTTTCACTTTGAAGCAACCCAGAACCCAAGAGTGAGGAACTGCAACAACAGCTTAGTTTTATAGAGCACTTTACAGTTTACAAATAATTTCACATTCTTTTCGCATTTGATCAGCCTGTGAGATCTGTGAGGGATGGGGGTAGGAATTTTGGTTCTCCTGTAGCAGATAAAAGCCTTCTTCTTGCTGGAAGTATTAGTGAAATGTCGGGGCATAACTAACAGGGCATTCAAATGTCCTCGTTTGAGTGAGGATTCTCCACAGAATCAGAACCAATAATGTATGTTTGTGTGTGTGTGTGCGTGCATCTATGTGTGTGTGTGTATATATATATATATATATATACCGTATGTGTGTAGTGTGTATATGTGTGTGCATGTATATGTATATGTGTGTGTGTGTGTGTATATATATATATATATAGAGAGAGAGAGAGAGAGAGAAATAGAGAAGAGAGAGAGAGAGATTATAGGGAATTGGCTCATGCAATTATGGAAGCTGAGAAGTTCCATGGTCTACTGGCTGCAAGCCGGAGACCCAGGAAAGCCCATGGTGTAATTCTAGTCTGAGTTCAAAGGCCTGAAAACCAGGAGTGCCAATGGTGTAAAGCTCAAGAGCAGGAGAAATCCAGTTTCAGCTGAATCACTCAGGCAGAGAGAGAGCAAATTCTCTCTTCCTCCACCTTTTTGTTCCATTTGGACGCTCAGTAGATTGGATGATGCCCAGCCACAATGAAGAGGGTCGTCTGCTTGATGCAGTTTACCAATTCAAATGCTAATCTTGTCAAGAAACACCCTCACAGACACACCCAGAAATAATGTTTAGCCAAATATTTGAGCACCCCAATCCATTCAAGTTGACACATAAAATTAGCCCCATCACATTCCCTAACCTCACCCCAAGGGGGAGGTTTTCACCTCTGAGGGACCACAGGAGAGGGGATCCCCCTTCACTCTGTTCTGGACTCTACTCAGGACACTTTCTCCCAAGGAGGCTTGGATGAAATCACCTTTGAAGGCCCCATTCAACTCTGGAGCCCACACTCCCATCCAGATAAAAACAGAAACTCATGATCAAAAGCCAGGGCAGGGCAGCCAGCAGTAAGAATTAAAGAGAATCTCCAAATACAGGGGACGATAGAGTGGGATTCATTTAGAAAAACACAGTCTAAAATATTTGGTGAGATCCAACCTGACAGGGAGTTTGAGATGGTTCTTGAATCAGACTGACCTGGATTCTTTTCCTATGACCAAGACGAGTTAGCCAATTTCTCCAATCCTCCACTTGCTCATGGTGACATGGGGATTAAAATATCCCAGCAGGAACTACTGATACACACAACATGAATGCCTCTCGTGAACCTTATGTTGAGTGAAAGAAGCCAGACACAAAAGAGTATCACACCATATGATTCCATTTATATGTACTTCCAGAACAGCGAAAATGAATCTATGGGAATAGACATCGGAATAGTAATAGCCTCTAGGGTGGAGAGAGTTCACTAAAAAGGGGCACAAAGGAACTCTTTATGGTGAGAAAAAGTGGTCTGTATTTTCACTGTGCTGTGGGTTGCACAGGTGCATGCATGTATCAAAATTTATCTGACTGTACAGTTACAATCCGTGCATCTTACTGAATGCTATATCTTAGTGACAATTTCAAAAATGCATATATTGTGGGGCTGTTGTGAGAAATGAACAAGATAACATAAGGAAAGCGTCTAGTGGTGTACCCAAACACACAGTAGTTGTTCAAGAAATGATGGCTAAAACACCCTTCTTAAAAATAACTGACTTCAGAAATCTTAATAAGTCTGCATCAGCAGAAATCCAAGATCATTCCAATGCAGGGACAGGCTGTAGAGATCATTGGCCCCCTCCTGCAGTAGCCTGCTGGTGGGCTCTCCATCACTGCAATCCCCTGGCTTCAGTGGGCAGACAGGTGGGTACTGTCCAAGAAAGCTGGTAGCAGGCAAAGACCCATAGGCATACAGACCTGAGATAACCCCGGGCAGGGCTGTAGTCCCCAAGAGGCTAAAAGAGGACCCAGCTAGTGATTCCCAGTCCAGAGGAAATGCTCTCCAGACTGGGGACCCAGAGAGAGACTAAAGTAGGGAGTAGGAGTGAGGGGACAGGACAAAGACCTGGCTTCCAGAACTCAGTGTCAAGGGAGGGCGTGGGAAGGAGGTAGAGGTCAGCTCTTATGACAAAGCAGGAGGAAAATAAAGATCTTTCTGAGGACATAGCCTGAACGTTAGATTTCTTCCAGAGCCTGGGATGAAATCAATTCTGGATGAATCGAGTTGGCTCTGCTATCACTCAAGTTATGTAAAATTGTCCTGGATTGAACACTAGAATGATACTTCTTAGAGGCGAATGTACAAATGAATCCCCTACGGTGAATCCCCTGAGGATCCTGTTAAAATGCAGATTTAAGAAATTATAATAAAAGCAAAATAGAAACGCAAATTTTGATACAGTAGGTCTGAGATGAGGCCTGAAATTCTGCCTTTCTAACAAGCCTGCAGGTGATGCCTATGTTTTTTCAGTCCATGGATCACGCTGGGGTTAGCAAAAGCTTCCGAGAAGATCCAGCTTGTGGCAGCAGTCAGATCACCAGGATGATCTGCTGGATCTCTTTAAATACCTGTCTCCTCAGACAGAAAGAAGGAAATCACCATCATCACCACCCCCCAAACACATGTGCGCACACACCCCCCCCCCCAACCGCCCGCAACCATAAAACCATGGAAGTCAATATTCTATGTGGCACTCTAAGAACCCCACTTCTATTTATTCTGGATTTAAAATACTGCTGTAGATGGTGTTGCAAAGAGATTTATAGCTTTTAATCTTCTCATATAGCACAACTGCTAAATACAGTATAATATATGTGACAGGAATTAGTCCAGAATTTATTTAAGACGTTTCCCCCTCAGTTCATATGTCAAAAGATTGCCATTTCCAATTATTTATTAGGAATGTGATGTTTTTCAAGGTATGGATGCATTACTCTTGTTATCTGCTTTCAATTAGCTGAGAATTTACTATGCTCAGCCAAATGTCCATTCATCAGCAAATTCCAGATTCCTGGCAGTCTGATTAACTTCCCAGGGCTCTTCCTTTATAGTTAAAATAAATGAGGCTGTCTATGTCTCATGCTTGCTTGCTTATGGAAGGAAACAGAATAGGTTTTGGATGAAGAAGGAGGAGGGTTGGGGCAGGAAGAACAAGGAGGAGGGTTTGGGGAGGAAGAGGAGGAAGAGGAGTAGGAGGAGGATGAGGAGAGAAGAAAAAGTCTGAAGCAATCAGGAAAGATTAAAGATGGAGATAAACACCAATCCTTAGATAAAAAGCTACCCCACACTAGAGTATATTCAGCCATATCAAAACTCAGAGGTGCAGTGCCTTCAGCAAAGGGTTGGATGACTTGAACTTGGCATATCATTCCTTGCTGTGGGACCTGGTGCAATGGGAGAAGCATGAGCTTTGGAACCAATAAGACCTGGCTCTCAATCCCAGCTAAGTCACTTAAAACTGGATCACCTTGGATAAGTTGTCCAACATCCATTTTGAACTCGTTAAGTTTCCTCCTCTGTAAAATCATGACAGTAATGATGAACCTGCAGATTTGTCATTAATTTAAATGAAATTGTGTCCATGTAATGACGACCTCAGCTAAGGCAACCCTGCCCTTGAGTTTCAAACGGCATTTGTTCAAACATCTTCCAATGTGTGCAGAGGACTTTCAATCACTCCCAGCCTCTCTAGGGACTTGAAGGATTGGGGATAAAGGGATGGGAGGTGGTTAATGTTTGTTCTAGCCATGGCTGGCTACAAGCTCTTCCTTCTGAATGAGTCCTGTTCTGAACCTCCCCATTGTACAACACAGGGCATCCCTGTTCTTTTTTCTGTATTCACACACATCCAAAATTCAACCCACTAACACAAAGTCATGTGTGTATAGTTGACTTTACTACTGACAGCCTGGGGAGAAAATGGAAGTTAGCCTTGCAGCAATTCACACACTTAACAATTGAATAATAGCCACCCCTGCATTTATAAACTTCTATAGCCATTTTTGATAACCCATAACTCCAGCTATCAAATATATGACTTGGTCGTCTTTCAGCCTTCTCTCAGTCTTTGTCTTTCTCTTCTGCTTGGGTGGGTGGGAGGGAGGCAGTAAAACAAAACCTAAACTGTCTTGCATCACCCTGCTCTTTTCAGTTTAGCCCTCTCATGGCTCTGACCTCACTTTGGGGAGCCCACTTTGGCTCTGGGGCTTGACATCCCAATGGCTCTTCAGTGTTATCTTCTATGGAAACACAACTCCACAATGAATTCCCTCACCCTCAGGGATCTTTGGCTCAGCTCACTGCAGTAGAGCCCAACATCAGTGAGATATACGTGCTGCAAAGCTCCATGCATTGCACGTACAGATACCTGACAAATGGGGCTCCCATCTTAATATTTGCTGAATAACAGGATTTCCTTGACTGCTTGGCTGGGAAGTGGTCAGGCTAGTGAAATATGCGTTACATCTTATTTGTAAAAAATATTTCTCCCTCACGCTTTTTTTTTTTTTTTTTTT
>NW_016813169.1:40536-52743 GCF_001698545.2 Rhinopithecus bieti
ACTCTGTTATCCAGGCTGGAATGAAGTGGCACAATCACAGCTCACTGCAGCTTTGACCTCCCAGGCTCAAGCTATCCTCCCACTTCAGTCTTCTGAGTAGCTGGGACTACAGGCACACATCACCATGCCCTGCTAATTTTTGTATTTTTTTATAGAGATGGGTTTCACCACGTTGCCCAGACTGGTCTCCCCCATGTTTCATTTCTTAGTCTTTTTGTTATATTTTCTGAGAAATTATTTTCAGCTTTATCTTGCAACCCCTCCACTAAAATTTGTGAGCACCCTATTTTAATTTCCAAGAACTTGCACTTCTGCATTTGTTCCATTTTATCATGTCGTGTTCTTGTTTCATGAATCCAGTGTCTTCTCTTATAAGTAGGAGCATTAATGATTATTAGAGTTTTTTATTGCTGCCATTATTGTTATTGTTGAAATTTTCTTCTGCTCCCTGAATTTTCACATTTACTCTGGATCCCTTCATTCTATGAGTTTACTTATTTGATCTCTGCCTTTTGTGTGGCAGAGACATTTCTCCAAATATCTGCTGATTCTTGACTGTCTACTCATATTGAAGAGAGAAGCACCACAAAGCTGAATGGAAGTTCTGTATGCGAGGATAGTAGAACTTGTCAAATGGTGGCCTTTGTTGTAGGGAAACCTGGCAAAAACCAAGCTGCTTCATTATGGGCTAGGGTGCTGCCAATCTAAAGAACTTCGCTTCAAAATCACTCAGTTCCTCAAGAAAGGAGTCCTCTGATATTCTACCCTTACAGCAAAGGTAATAAAGGGTAGGAAGAAGGATAGAGGTGTATAAACCTGGTGGGCAGTGCTCACTAAGAAGGATGGAGAGAGGAAGCAGGAAGTCTCAGGATGTAGTGTAGGACCTTCAATTCCTCAGCCATTTGGGGGTTCTATGCTGTAGAGCATAATGTGTTGCTCAAGGTTTAGCTCACATAAAAATTACCTGGAGGGCTTGTTAAATTACAGATTAGTAAGTTCCACCCCCAGAGTTCTGATTCACCTGAGGAAGTGATGCAAGTCCTGAGATATTCTCCCAGTTCCCACCAATCAAATCCACAGGACAATAGAAAGTGGCCGATGGTATGACAGGAGGCATGCCAAAAAAAACTCTTCTGCCAAATATAGCAAATAAATGTTCAAAGTTAAAAAGTTATTCCCCTTGGTTACAAACTCTCCTCTCTTTTTTAAAATAAATTTAGCTTTTTTCTTTCTTTCTCTCTCTCTCTTTTTTTTTTTTTTTTTGAGACCGAGTTTTGCTCTTGTAGCCCAGGCTGGAGTGCAATGGCGCGATCTCTGCTCACTGCCACCTCCACCTCCCAGGTTCAGGCGATTCTCCAGCCTCAGCCTCCCTAGTAGCTGGGATTACAGATGCCCGCCATCACGCCTAGCTAATTTTTGTATTTTTTAGTAGAGATGGGGTTTCACCATGTTGGCCAGGCTGCTCTTGAACTCCTGAACTCAGGTGATCCGCCAGCCTCGGCCTCCCAAAGTACTGGGATTACAGTACTTTGGGAGCCACCGTGCCCAGCCATAAATGTAGCTTTTAATGATATATTTAACATAAATATTTATCGTGATTTCCTTTTTTAAATTTTGACTTTTATTTTAGATACAGGGGGGTACATGTGCATATTTGTTACATGGGAAGATTGCACGATGCTGAGGTTTCAAGTACTGAGCCCGTCACCCTAGTAGTGAGCAGAGTACCCAACAAGTAGTTTTTTAACCCACCCCACCCCCAGCCACCCTCTAGTAATCCACAGAGTTTATTGTTCTCATATGGACAAACTCTCCTTTTAAACTATGAATACCGTGGAATGAAACTCACTGAAGAGTGAGGTCTATGTTCCCTCCTTTTGAATCTGGGCAGGGTGATGTCTGTTTAGACCAATGGATTAGGTGGAAATAGAACTGGGTAATTTGCAACTCTGGATTATAAGAGGCTACGTGACTTCTGCTTAGTTCTCCTGAAATGTCACTTGGAAAACCCTGTTGGGATGCATCCTCTTGAAATTCAGCTTCCCTGCTCTGAAAAGCCCAAGCCACATGGACAGGCCACATGTTGGGGCTTCAGTTAATAGACTCTGCTGAGCCCAGCCTTCCAGGCATCCCAGGTGAAGCCCCAGCCATCGTGGAGTAGAGACAAGCCATCCCCACAGTGTCCTGTCCAAACAACCAGCCTTCCCTGTCTAGACCAGACTGCCTGCTTCACACATGCTCAGAGTAGCATTAACCAGGGCTGCAAGTCTACATGGACATATGTGATGATGTGCCTCCTCCTTAAGGACTGTGAGCTACTTGAGGTCAGAAAACACATTGCTTCCTTCATTTTCACATACCCAGGGCCTAAAACAAGCTTGGCATATAGTGGGAATTCACTTATCTCACATTATTTATTTGTAAATGGACCACTCTAAGCAAAGCCTCTCAGTGAGTGTCATTGTAAGTCCAGATTCCATTCTTCATTCTCTCCGAAGAACAAATAATGTCTAGCACAAGGTTCAGTGGTCACACCCACGGGACTAGAGGTTGGCCTGCCTGAACTTGAAGCCCCAGCTCTGCTCCTTTCTTATTGTGTGATCTTAGGTGGGCTCATTGCCTTTCTGTGCCTCAGTTTCCTCTTCTGTAAAATGGGGAAAACAACTGTATCTATCTTTTAGTGTTGTTGGGGGGATTAGATACATGTAATATGCTTAGGACATCATTTAACTCCTAGTAAGCACTCAGTGGCTGCTAGCTATCTTATTTTTGTTACTGTTATTATGTTGTTATTATTAGAAGGCAATTATTGGTATCCTCCAGGAACCAAATTGCAAGTGCCCCCATCTCATAAAAGCAGCCCCAAAAGGATGCTCCTGGCTCTGAGCCAGCAGTTGCCTCTACTTGACTGTTTTATTTGTTGGCCTTAGTGACTTGGGGACTTATTGAATTTGCTACTCACCATGCATCTGCATGTATCATGCAGTTGCATTGGGGAGTTATAAAAACTGTCGATTTTAACACAATGTATCTTGGGTGCACAAGAATTACCAGGGGAACTTGTTTAAAATGTAGATTCTAAAGCTCTGCTTTAGCTGGTCTGGAGTAGGGCCCAGAAATGTGTTCTTTTAATAAGCCTCCCCAGGTTCCACCAAGGCAGGGGTCCTTGGAAGCTTTGTTTCAGCAGATGGTCTCCTTAAAACAAGCACCATCCAAACCTTGATGGCATCACTGATTACTCAAATAAATGGATTTTTTCCCAAATTATTAACACAGGGTATCCAAAAGTCAATCCAAAAAGTCCACAGAAGGCAACAGGATAAACATATTCTTAAACAATAGTAGCTTCTATTCAAATAACATGGCTCACTAGCATTTCTTCTATTTCCATAAAGCTTCTAAGGTGAGGTACTTCTAAAATTTAAAGCAGACCAAGTCCAATTGTTCTCTGAAAAAGTTATTTGTACTAATGCTAAAATAAACAATATACAGAATGTCTTGAAAACACAGGGAAAAAAGTGTATCATAAATAAGAATTTAGAAGTGTATTTATAAATGATAACAAAAATACAAATAAAATACTCCCAGAGTGTCAGAAAGTCTAGAAACATAAAGAAAAGATTATAATAGGTTGAGGAGAAATACATTGAACATATTGTTTGAAAATGTAGCTAACATACTGCTTCACAATAAGTTTATCCTATGTTTTCTGGATGTTCAGACACCTTGTAGAATGTCGTTAGATCACGGCTCACTGTAGTTACATGATTCAGATATATCAGGCCTACATTATACCTTCCTCCTCCCTTCCTCCCTTTCTGCCTCCCTTCCTCCTTTTTATTTTTATTTTTTTTGTCTTTCCTCCCACAGTCATTTTCTGAGCACCTACAATATGTAAAGCCCTCTGCTAGACATGGATGTATGTGTTGGGGTGAGGGGTGGAGGATGGAGGGGGAGGGCGAGCCAGTCCCTGCTCTGAAGGAGTATTCTCCTTGGGACATAAAATATAAATATGTGACACATTTAAATGTTATTATAAGCCAGTATCTCACATGAGTGATTCAAAAAGTATGTGTTATAAATTCTGGGGCAGAGGTGTGAAGCTGTCCAGGACATTTGACATGGACAGACCATTTTTAAGGCATTTCATTATGCGATGTGAAAACTGCCTTCAGTATGCTCTCCACCTAGGATATAAGCACACATGAGTCCAATAACAAGCCATGAATGAACTCTACCCTACAATACAGTGAGAATTTTTTTTAACTTTCCAAATTTAAATGAAAGGGTATTATTTATTTATTTATTTATTTATTTATTTATTTATTTGAGATGGAGTCTTGCTCTGTTGCCCAGGCTGGAATGAAGTGGTGCGATCTCAGCTCACTGCAGCCTCCACCTCCCACGTCCAAGCGATTCTCCTGCCTCAGCATCCCGAGTAGCTGGGATTACGGGTGCGCATCACAATGCTGAAAGCGGATTTTTGATTGAAGGCAATTGTACTTAATCATCCACAACATGAGACCTGGCTCCAACTCAGGGTTAAGGACAACAGCATGTCACCTAGTTTCTGGGCACAGGCTGGATATTACCAGAGGTAGGGAAGTGAATTTTTCCATTTCATTTCTCCTGATTCCTTTCAAGCAGATCACTTTCTTTGAGAGGTGAAGAGGAAAACGAGATGTCATCTTTAGCCTCCAGAAGGCAGGAGAGAGGAGAAATTGCCTTGCTCGAAATTATAATCTGTCATCCAATTTAAGGAAGTCCGCTGGAACAAAGCCTCAGACTTCTAAAGAAAGCACGCCCGTTCCCACTCTCCGTGAGAACTTGCCTAGAGTAGAGTTTCTCAACTTCAGCACTATTGTCATTTGGGGCTTGCTGATTCTCTGTTGCGGGGGCTGTCCTGTCCTGTGCACTGTAGGGTGTGTAGCAGCATCCTGGCCCTCTGCTGACTAGATGCCAATAGCACCCACACCCAGCTGTGACAACCGAAGATGTCCTCAGATATTGCCAAATGTCCCCTAGGGGTTGAAATTTACCCTGGGGAGCAGAATCACATCTTGGCTACACATTGTGATCACCTGGGGTAACTGGGTGACCACTGGGTACTGATGCCTGGGGTTAGCCCCCAGAGTGTCTGATTGGATTGATCTGGTTGTCGTCTGGGCTTCAAGGCTTTTATACACTTTCCAAGGGTTGATCTCAGATTTGTCCACTGATTCTGACTCTGACAGAGACCCTCACTCAGATTTAATGTCTGATGCCATGTTGACCTGGTAATCACCCCAGCCTGTAGCCACCTGGCTTAGTTGGTTCGGTGTTGGCATGCAGCTGATGTTGGCATCTAGCACCTGACCTCAGATCAGCCTACTGTAGCCTTTCAAGTGAAAATATTACCTTTTCCACAACGATTTGTTATTCACTCATCATGTTTTACCAAGGAAATTCAGACATCAACATCATACCAATGGGGGACGTATTTGGAGGCAAGGGGTCTTTGTGACAGTCCCTCAAAACATCTCAAGAAGAAGGCTTCTCCTCACAACTCATTTTGTGAGAGTAAAGGCCATGTATGTGGTTCGTGCCTCGGTGTATGCGTGCAGGAGGAAGCACTGAGAAGTAAATGAGAAGTAAAGCCAAGGGACAACATCCACACCTTTTTCTCTTTTCCTCTTGAAATTTTCTTGGTCTATCCCTGAGAAGGCAACATGCCAGAATAATGATCCTCCATGTTTTCACTTTTTTAAAGCAAACCTCCCCTGAATGAACTAGAACAACCACAATCTACCGCCCATACCCTATGACCCGGTCAATTTCTAGCTATACATTCAACAGGAATGTTTACTTATATTACCTAAAAGTAAATACTACAGTGTTTTTAGCAGCATTTTCCATAGTAGCCCAAACCGGAAACTATCCAAATGTGTATCAACAGCGGAATGGATAAATAGTGGTATTCTCACAAAGGAAGACCATACAGCCATAAGAATGAATGTTCTATAACTACACACAACATATTTGTGAATTTCACAGATATTATGTCAGGCAATAGAAACCAGCTCAAAAAGGATATATATTGATGATTGAATTTGTATAAGGTCCCCAAACAGGCAAAACTTCTTGACACTGTTAGATGTCAGGATAGAGGTGACCCTGAGCAATGGAAATTGTGACTAGGGAGCATGAGGGGGCTTCTGGAGTGTTGCATGTCACGCTTCATTTCTTAATCTGGATATTGGTTATGTGGGTGTGTTCAGTTTAAGAAAATTGATTGACTTATACATTTATAATTTATATACTTTTTTGTTTGTGTATTATACTTTAATGAAAACTCACAACTTAAAAACTACCTTCTCTTTCTTACCTGCTGCATCCTCACTCCCAAGTTGGGAGATTGCAGGCCTTGACTTGACACTGCTGAGTCAGGAGGTGGGCAAGCCCAGAAAGCCCCTCTTGTCCTTGTCATTGTTCCTGCCCCACCACTGTAGCCCTCTGCTCAGGTGCACAGGCTGGAAGCAGTTAGCACAGAAGTGAGAGGACTTACTGTCTCACGGCCTGTCTGCTGGGACCAGGACAATTCCACTGACTATTGACCTCCTGAGACTACAAACACAGTCCGGCTCCAAATCAGGCAGAAAGCTGTAGAATTCTTTATTTCTTTTAATCTAGATTGTTTATCCCTAAATCAACAATCTTGCAACAATGACAGAGTCAGGCTGTGGCTTGAGGATGGCATCCACTGGTGTGGCCTTTTGGCATCCACCACCCCGGCATGTCTCACTCCAGGCTGAACATCATCTCTGTCAAGGGCCTCTGCTCATCACAGCAGCTAATGTGCTTTTCCCACAGATGATCCCATTGTATTCGTCCCAACATCTGGGTAATATTCTGGATTGCACACAAATGAGAATCGGGGTGTTTATTTTACTAGCAGAGTACACCTGCAGCTTAAATAGCGTATGCTGAACAGCTGTTGATGACTATAAATTGAGACCTGGGTGAGGAGTTGTAAACCCTGGAGGTTCATCCCTAGCAAGAAGAATCCAAGACTTTCAAATTCAATAAATCTGGACATTATTGAGAGAAGAGAGACATCATTACAGACAGATAATGGTTTGAAATCTCATCCAGTGATGATTGGGGAAGCAGACGTAAGCCAGGATGATTTTTATACGTTTTGATAGCCCCTGCTGAGTGGGAGATTAAATAAGCGAAAGGTCTGATTGGTAACCACATTTGGGCCACCGAGCAATTGCAGAGAGGTAGAGGCAATCATACTGCCTGAGCTTGCCAGGAGGAAAGGAATGGGGTTAAACTGCTAAAGGCAATCCATTTTGTCACATAGCTTTATGTACTCAGACATTCTAAAACCCAGTTATATAATTCACCTAAGGTGTTGCCCATCTGGGACAGTTACTGCCCCCCTCCCCAATATACTCAATTGTTCAGCCAGTCATTCCAACATTTAAAAAAAAATTAAATAATATTTATGTGCAGAGTGCTGGGAATAGAATAATGAAAGCTATGATCCCCGACTTCAAGGAAGCCACTATCAAGTTGGCCTTGTTATTGACTGCTGCATAATAAACCACCACAAAATTTAAGGTCTCACTACAAGAGCAACCAGGGTGACAATCCTAATTAGTTCAAGCTATTAAATACCAGAGACTGAGAAGTTTATACCACAGACATTTATTTCTCACAGTTCTGAGGCTGAGAAGTTCATGGTGACAGCAGATTTGGTTCTTGGTGAGGGCTCTCTTCTTGGCTTATAGATGGCAATCTTCTCACCATGTCCTTACATGGCCTTTCCTCAATGCACACACACACACAGAATTCTCTTTCTCGTCCTCTTCCTATAAAGGCACAAATCTCATCATGAGGGGCCCATTCTCCTGATATCACCTAAATCTAATCACCTCCCAAAGGCTGCACCTCCAAATATTATCACATTGGAGGTTAGCACTTCAACATATGAATTTGGGGGGACACAAACATTCAGTCCATAAGAGTGACCAACCGTATTAGTTTGCCAGGGCTGCCATAACAAATACCACAGACTTGGTGTCTTAAACAGCAGAAATATATTTTCTCACAGTTGCAGAGGCTGGAAGTACAAGATCAAGGTGTTAGCAGGGTTGGCATCTTCTGAATCTCTCTCCTTGGCTTGCAGATCATCTCCTCCTTGCTGTGTCCTCACATGTTTGCCCCTTGGTCTGTGTGTTGTTTGTCTTTTAATCTCCTCTTCTTATAACACCAGCCATTCATATTGTATTAAGGCCCACCCTAATGTCCTCATTTTAGCTTAATTATTTCTTCAAAGTCCATATCTCCAATTACAGTCACATTTCAAGGTACTGTGGGTTACGACTTCAACATATAAATTTGCAGGGTTTGGAGGGGGTGGAACAATTCAGGCTGCAACACCAACCATTCAGTTTTGCCTGAGACTGAGGGGATTCCTGGGATGTGGGACTTTTGGTGCTAAAATATGGAAAGACCCAGGCAAACCAGGACAAATTGGTCACTCTAACAACAGCATTCAATTTGCTCACAAATCTGTGACATAGGCAGGACTCAAAACAGACAACTTATACCTGTTCCACTCATGATCATCTGGGGCAGCTCAAAGGCTGGAGGCTGAAATCATCCAAGGCTCACTTACTCACATGTCTGACACTTGATGCTGGAAAGACCCAAACAGCTAGGCGATGGACAGCTTGAGTTTCTTGGGCACCTCCCTCTATCTCTATGTGGTCCCTCCATGTGGTTTTTCTAACATGATGGCCTCTGAGTAGCCAGACTTCTTATAGAATGCCTCTGGGATCCCAAGGCAGGCATCCCAAAAAAGCAAGAGCCAGGCAAAATCTGTGTTGCCTTTTATGACCCAGCCACTGAGCACCACATAGCATTGCCTGTCCCACATGCTGCATGTCAAGGCAATCATAACTGCCTGCCCAGGTTCAAGGGAAGTGGAAATCACTGGATCCCTCAAGATCCATCACTTGATCAAGTATCAACAAGAACACGTGAGCCAAGAATTATTGTTGCAGCCATTTTTTTTAAGTTTTGATTGTGGTAAAATACACATAACATAAAATTTACTATGTTAATCATTTTTAAATATGCAGCTCACTAGGGTTAAGTTATTCATGTTGTTGTGCGACCAAGCTCCAGAACTCTTTATCTTGCAACACTGAAACTGCACCCATTAAACACTAATTCCCCATTTCCCCTTCTCGCAGTCTCTGACAACCACCATTCTATTTTCTGTCTCTATGAGTCTGACCGCTTTTAGGTATCCATGTAAGTGGAATCATTTGTCCTTTTGTGACTGGCTTATTTCATTTAGTATATTAAGGCCCACCCTAATGTCCTCATTTTAGCTTAATTATTGGTTCATCCATGTTGTAGCATGAGTCAGAAGTTCTATTCTTTTTAAGGCTAAATAATATTCCACTGGATGGATAGACTACATATCACAGGCATTTTTGATACAATCCATCACACTAGAGGAGAACAGAGACCAATCAACCCAGTTATAGCACAGCAAGGTAAGCATTATGACCAGAATATGGCAGGATGTTATGAGGGCACAGAGGAGAGGGAAAGCCTTCCTGGAGGAGGTGATCCATTCCGGACAGGCAGGCATTACGAACTATGCTTTCCAGGCAGAGCAAACAGGAAGCACAAGGGCCCTAGAGAGCAAGAGCAGCAGGGTGTTTAGAAGCCTGGTTCAGGTTATGCCCTACTGAGTTTGCGGGGGTACCGCTCTCACAGAGATGACAATAATGCCCTCTAGAATGATGCTGTGCACAGTCTGCTCATCCATCTTCCACAGTCCTGCAAAAGAACAAGCAAGGAAGAAAGCAAGGAGATGCAGTGGAGATCCAGGAGGATCTTCTACAAAATCCAAAGGGTTAGGGATTTTATCCTGGAGGCAATGAGAAACCACCAAAGAATTTTAAATGGGAAGGAGAGAGAAACAAAAATGAGAACTTACTATTATTAGTGGAAATAAGGCTGCCATTGTGGATGGTGGGGATGTGGAGAGGGATGTTAGATTTCTTTGAGCTCTTTCGTTTTGACCTCCATTGACATATCTGATTTACCAGTTATCACGGGGAAGCCTTAAGGGGCCTGGTCCTGAGGTGAGATTAGAACAGGTCCACTTTCCTCCTGAGCCCAGCATCTGAATCTCCCACCAGCCAGCTCTAAATCTACATGGCATTTGCATTCTAGTCACGGGAGAAAGACAATATGAAAGCAAAGGGGTGTCTGGGGTAGTCACAGATGGAGACCCATGCTGTCAGGAAAAGAAACTCAGGTGGTAGAGAGTGGCTAGGTGGGGGTAAAGCCAACATTTAGTAAGGTGATCAGAGAGGGGATCTCTGAGGAGGGAATTTTTGGACTGACACCTCCATGACAAGTAGATAGCAGCCATGTGAAACTGAGAGGAGGGTTTTGCAGGGAGGGAGATCAGTAAATGTGAAGCCTTCAGGGTGCAAACAATGTTGGTATATTTAAGAAACAGCAAGGTCAGTGTGGCTGAAGTGGAGCTCTGAAGAGGGGGTAAGAGGAGATGAGTTGGGGAGTAGGTGGGAGTTGTGTAGGCCAGCCATTTTAGATGAAATGAATAGGAAGCTACAGGAGGGTTTTAGACAGGAGTGGCGGAACATCAGACACCTCTTAGACACTATCCCTTAACACCTTCTCAACCTCACCTGTTGAATGGCCCTTGACTAGTTTTTCTGTCCTAGCTGCAATGGTGGCCAGCTCTGTACACACTCTATGATTAACTTCACATAGACACACTCCAATGTGACTTCAACTCATGCCTCATCCATGTGTCTCTCACCTCCCCTTAGGATCTTCCCCATTGACAAGGTGACATGACCGCTGAGGAACCCACAAGGAAACTATATGTGTACAACTCGTAAGTGCAGGGAGTTACTGTCTCATGGAGTGGGAGTTACTGTCTCATGGAGTGGACTGTTGACCTACAGGAGAGAAGAGTTGATATTTCTTCCCCCCTTCTTCCCCTGGGACAGATTATCTTGAAAGGCAGAACTTACATGGCTTCTCTGAAGCCAGCCCATCAGCTCCAGCAATCAGTTTCACTTGATACTAAAGAGTGGCTTGCTCAGTAACACGCCCTTTATTGGCTCACCGTCCTTCCCTGCCTCACCTCCTTTGTTCCTCACTGCAACTTCCTCAGATTGCACAACCTAATATAATATTGAACTTTACCACAGAGTATTTTTAGGGGAATCTGCGGTTCAGGCAGAAATGTTCTAATTTACCATAAGAAAGGTCAATCTGACTTCTGTACAGGTGTTTGATTACTCAGAGACAAGTGTGGGAGTTGGGAGAGACACATTAAGAGGCTCTTGCAGTTGTCCAGGTAAGAGATGATAGTGCCTGAGATGAGGGGATGGTAGTGGAGATAGAGGAGTGGATACACTCATATGTCTCGGAGGCACAGCTGACAAGAACAGCTAATGGATTGGATATGGCACTACAGAGAAACCAAGGCTGACTTCTAGGTTTATAGCTTGAGCAACTAGCCAATGATGGTCCCTTTAATCAAGAGGGGGAACACTAGAAAAGAAGCAGGTCTGAAAAACTTATTTGTTTATCAAATATTTTTTGGAGCATCTACTATGTGCTAGTGAAGGGGTCCAGGATGTGCTACAGTGGCATAAGGATTATTTTGAGCTGAAGGCATCTGTGTATCAACAGCTGCAGGAATAAGATTTTTCTGAACCTCCCTTACATTTCTAAAAGCAGAGCTTCCCGAAAGAATTTAACTGTCATAAATCCCCTCTCCCCGAGTTTCACAATCAGGGGAAATGGACTCTTATCAACAAAGAGGAAGTCAGCCCCGGTTAAGATAAATCACCTGAACAGATATTGACGTAAAACTGTTACATCACCCATCTTCTCCTAAGGGTGCATTTGTTTTTCCTAAAACTCATTTATTCTCCCAGAAGTGTCCCTCTGCCCCTCCTCATCCTCTCTTAAGATGGTATATAGGCCAGCCGCAGTGGCTCACGCCTGTAATCCCAGCAGTTTGGGAGGCTGAGGCAGGCGGATCACAAGGTCAAGAGAAGGAGACCATCCTGGCCAACACCGTGAAACCCTGTCTCTACTAAAAATACAAAAATTAGCTGGGTGTGGTGGCATGTGCCTGTAGTCCCAGCTACT